>NC_045447.1:64623404-64829595 GCF_002776525.5 Piliocolobus tephrosceles | reverse complement strand
TGAGGCCAGAGTTTGAGACCAGCTAGGCAACAAACCAAGACCCCATCTCTACAAAAAAAATTTTTTAAAAATTAGCACCAGGCATGATGACACAAGCCTCTGGTCCCAGCTGCTCAGGAGGCAGAGGTGGGAGGATTGCTTGAGGCCAGGAGTTCAAGACCAGTCAGACAACAAAGTGAGACCCTCATCACTACAAAAAAAAATTTTTTGTTTTAATTAGCCAGGAATGGTGGCACATGTCTGCAGTCTCAGCTACTCAGGAGGTTGATGTGGGAAGATCACCTGAGCACAGGAGTTCAAGACTGCAGTGAGCTATGATCACAACTGCACTCCAGCCTGAGTGACAGAGAGAGACTTATATGGTTTGACTCTGTGTCCCCACCCACATCTCATCTTGAACTGTAATCCCCACATGTCAGAGGAGGGGCCTGATGGGAGGAGAATTGATCATGGATACAGATTTCCCTTTGCTGTTCTTGTGATAGTGAGTGAGTTCTCAAGAGATCTGATGGTTTAAAAGTGTGGCACTTCCCCCTTCACTCTCTCTGTCCTCCTCCTGCTCTGATCACGTAAGATGTACCAGCCTCCCCTTCATTTTCTGCCATGATTATAAGTTTCCTGAGGCCTTCCCAGCCATGTAGAACTGTGAGTCAATTAAACCTCTTTTCTTTTTTTTTTTTTTTTTAAGATGGACTCTTGCTCTGTGGCCCAGGCTGGAGTGCAGTGGCACGATCTCAGCTCACTGCAACCTCCACCTCCTGGGTTCAACCAATTCTCCTATCTCAGCCTCCTGAGTAGCTGGGATTACAGGCACCCACCTGTAATCCAGCTAATTTTTATATTTTTAGTAGAGACAGGATTTTGCCATGTTGGCCAAGCTGGTCTCGAACTCCTGACCTCAGGTGATCCACCTGCCTCGGCCTCCCAAAGTGCTGGGATTACAGGTGTGAGCCATTGTGCCCAGCCATAACCTCTTTTCTTTATAAATTACCCAGTCTCAGGTAGTTCATATTTATAGCAGTGTGAAAACAGACTAATACAAAAACCCTGTGGAAAAAAAAAGGAGAAGAAGAAGGAAAAGGAGAAGGAGAAGACCAAGAATTCAAGATGGTATGAACACCCATTAGGTTTTTTCTGACCACTGCACAAACCAAATTAATTCACAGAGATTATGGCACTGCAGCAAACAAAGAGTTTGACTGACACAGGGCCAGCCACACCATGTGAGAGATGAAGTCATTTCTCAAATCAATCTCCCTGAGCATTTGGGGGCTAGGAGCATTTTCAAAGGTAGTTTAGGGGAAGAGGTGGGGTGGCTAGGGAATAGGGGGATGGGGGGAGGTGGGGAGGAGGTGGAGGAGGAGGAGGAGGGACACAATAACATGGATGAATCTCAAAAACATTACAATGAACAAACAAGTCAGACGTAAAAGACTGTAAGTGTATGATTCCATTTATATGAAGTTCTTCTACAACAGACAAATCAAATACATAACAAAGAAAATCAATGGTTGTATGGCACTGGGGATGGGGGTGAAGGGATTCATTGCAAAGGGGCATGAAGTAATCTTGGGGGTGATGGAAATGTTTTAAAGGGGGATTGTAATGATGGTTGCTCTGATGTAAACATTTACCAAAACTCACCAAACTGTCAATTTATAATGGGTGTATTTTATTGTATGGAAATTATACCTCAGTATATGGTAGTTGATGTTTCTTAAATCCCTTGGTATCACCTCTTCCTCCAACTTCTGCTCTATTTCTCTGCTCCTGTTACGGGTATACTCCCAGAAAGATTTGTCTACAACTGCTAACTCTATTTTTTCTCCTCTTATTCTTAGGAGTCGCAAGTCAGGCTTAGAACCACACCATGCACCAAAACCGTTCTTGTCAGAATCACTAATGACTTCACATTTCCTAACCCAATTATCAATTTTATACAGCTTCTCACTCCTTCTTCTTGATACACTTAGAGACACACCTAACTCTCTTTTTTGGTTCCCCTCCTACCTCACTGCCCGTTCCCTGTTAGTCTGCTTTATTGGTTACTTGTCATCTTCCTAACCTCTGCTTGGAGTTTCTCCATGCTTAGTAATCCTCTATTCTTTCTCTACATTCATTTGCTAGGTGATTCCATGCAGCCTCTGGCTTTAAATGTTACATCTAAACGAATGGCTCCCAAAGCTGTATCTTTATCTCAGACCTCTTCCTGAACTCTAGACTCACATACCAGCTGCCACATGATATTCCACTTGAATGTCTAAGAGGTATGTCAAACTCAAAACATCTACAGTATGCTGAATAATGGCCTGCACAGCTATCCAGGTCTTAATGTCTGGCTCTAGTAAATGTTACCTTCTGTGGCAAAAGAAACTTTGCAGATGTGATTAACTTAAGGTTCTTGAGATGGGAAAATTATCCTGAAGTAGCCAAATTGACCCTAATTATCATCTCAAGCCTTCTTATAAAAGGGAAAGGACTGCAGATGAAGGCAATGACATACTGACTAAAGTTCTCTAACATAAAAAGCTGACTTTGAAGATGGAGGAAAGGGCCACAAGCTAAAGAATGAATGCAAGGAATGCAGTTCCAAAACCTGGAAAAGGGAAGGAAACCGATTCTTCCTTAGAGTCTCTAGAGGGAGTGTGGCCCTGCTGACACCTTGATTTTGGCCCAGTAAAACTGTTCTCAGACTTCTGACCTCTAGAATTGTAAGGGAATACAGCTGTGTTGTTTTTTGTTGTTTGTTTGTTTTGTTTTGTTTTGTTTTGAGACAGAGTCTCGCTCTGTCGTCCAGGCTGGACTGCAGTGGTGCAATCTTGGCTCACTGCAAGCTCCACCTCCCGGGTTCATGCCATTCTCCTGCCTCAGCCTCCCGAGTAGCTGGGACTACAGGTGCCCACCACCACACCAGGCTAATTTTTTGTATTTTTTAGTAGAGACAGGGTTTCACCATGTTAGCCACGATGGTCTTGATCTCCTGACCTCGTGATCTGCCTGCCTCAGCCTCCCAAAGTGCTGGGATTACAGGCGTGAGCCACTGCACCCAGCCAGCTGTGTTAAGTCACTAAGTTTGTGGTAATGTGCTATAGGAGCAGTAGGAAACTGATACCACGTCCTGAAGTGAACTCTAATCTCTTGCCTCCAAATCCCCGTACCATTCTCATTCTCAGTAGATGGCTCAGGCCAAAAAACTTCTAGATACACATTCTATAAGGAAAGGGACTTTGTTTTATGCACTGCTGTATCTCTAAGCATAAAATAATGCCAAAGTAGGAATTCAACAATCATTTGCCAAACAAATAAATGACTGCAGAAAACAGAAGATCACTATAAAACTATCCTTAATATCTATATTTGCATCCATGAAACAGTAATGAAATAATTAGTATTAAAACTTAATACAAAGAGGTCTTTGAAATTAGTATCTTTGCTAAAGTTTTTTTAAAATGCAACATATGGGTTGGAAAAGTAGAATGAAAGAGCTAAAGATAGTACTATAGAAGACTAAAAAATTAGGATTGACTCCTAATTCAGACAAGACTGGACCAAACCAGACAAGACCAGACCAAACTGGAGAAGACTGGTCAGGACAGGCCCACACCAGACAAGACTGGGCCGGACCAGACAAGACTGGACCAAACCAAACAAGACCAGATAAGACTGGTCAGGACCAGACAGAACTGGACAGGACAAAACCAGACCAAACTGGACAAGACTGGGCCAAACCGGATAAGACTGGTCAGGTCCAGACCAAAACAGACAAGACCGGACCAGACCAGGCCGAACTGGATAAGACCGGTCAGGACTAGACCGAACCAGACCAGACCAGACCAAACTGGATAAGACCAGACAGGATTGGACAAGACCAGACCAAACTGGACAAGACCAGGCCAAACTAATTATCCAGATACAGTGGCATGCACCTGCAGTCCCAGCTACTCAGCAGGCTGAGGCGGGAGGATCACTTAAGCCCAGGAGTTTGAGGCTGCAGTGAGCTATGATCACGCCACTGCACTCCAGCCTGGGCAACAGAGGAAGATCCCATCTCAAAAAAAAAAATCTAACTGAAAATTGTTCCGATCTAATCTCAAACATATCTGAAAATTACTCTCATTTGAAAAGATCTTGCTGTGTTAGAGACTTCTTAATGCTAAGGCTATGTAGTTTATTGATATACAGCAAAATCTTTATAAACATATTTTCATTGTTTATAAGGCTGCCAGGCTTGAGGGTCGCCTATAGTCAATAAATAACCTTTGACCAAAACAAATATAACCCCTTTGTTTCAAAACAATTCACAAATACTTTTTTAAAAACTCAAATTACATTGAAAGAGTTGTTTGTGTAACCCAGAGATAGTGGGGACTAAATAATTCAATGGCAAACCCAGCCTCTGAGCTTACACCAAATCCCCAGAAAAACCGAGCTAGGAAGAAAATAGGTGGTAAACTATTAAACACAAATGGAGGTACTTCTAAATAAAATGGGAGACTTCTAGGAAGTTCCCAAGTTGTGTTTTTTTTTAATCTAAAATCTGGGAGGTTTCTAAAACTTTTCCTTTCACAGTTGCACGAAAAGCATTTTGCAATAGGTGTAATCAGAGCCTGTCCACCATGAAGAAGAGTCCCAGGCAACTTCAACATTGCTGTGGCCCTGAAATAGCATTTCAGTCATTTCTGGCCAGTAGCCTGTGAAGCGATATTGATGGGTAACACCAAAGCAACCTAGTGAAGCCTGTGCCTCAGGAGGGGCTGCTTTGTGGATGTGCACATGCATGTCTTCACACACACATGAATTGCTCAACCATATCTGGCTAGTTACCATGGAATGAGGTGGCTATTATGTAGTTGGTTTCAGAGCATGGGTTCAACTCTTTAGTGAGAGCATGGAATTATGGTTCAAGTCACATGCCCTAGCACTTAGTCAACCTGGAGTCAAATCCAACCCAGCCACGTACTTGACCTTTCTGTGCTTCTGTTTCCGTCTCTATAAAATGAGAATGATGATATCTCTTTTACAGAGTTTTGTGAAGATCAAATGAGTGAATAAACATACAACACGTAGAACAATGCCTGCTACAGAAGAAGTGCTATATTAAGGACTGACTACTATTCTTGGGATCTGCATTTGTCATCATAAAGTCTAAGTTAAAGAACCCACAGAAGGATTCTCAATAAAAGGGAACTGAATCTGGTGGATGCAAAGCAACTTTGAGGCCAAGACAGCTGTGTCTGGGTTAGGGTGCCCAGGTAAACTGCAGCTCTAGGCTCAAATCCCAACTCCTCCATCTTTGCACTGGGAGCAATTCTTAACATTGTTGAGAATAGAAATTACTTCAGTTACACTCAACCTGAAAAATCATGAGGGTTAAGTGAATACCAAAAATATTTCACTTAGTAGCTGACACGTAGCATGTGCTTCCTGAACAGCATTTTACTTTTCATACCTTTAAAGTGGCAACCTACTGTTCAGTAAGCTCCATTGAGACTGAATCAGACCATGGGCCTTGTTACCTGCTGTTATCAGTAGTGCAGTAAATAAATGATTGCAGTGAGTATGTGCTCAGTTAATAGTGGTTGTATGAATGCATGAATATACCTATTAACTAATTATTGATTAATAAATAAGTGACTGTACTTGCAAAGGATATATTTCTGTGAAGGCATACCATTTCTTACAAACTGATGTTCAAATAGAACATTTAACTGAATTGATCTGCCCTAAGCAATAGGTATGGATGAAATTTAATTGAAGTGGTGTTGGGGGTAACTAAAATAACTATAATAGTCTCAGGATGCGGGATATTGTGAAAAAATTAGAATTAACCTAAAAAGTGTACAATAAGTGAGATTTAAGACAAAATACTCTCTAATAAACACTCTAATAAAATACGACATTTCCATTAGAACGGATGGCAAAATTAAGAATAGGGAGAGATTACAGTGATGAAAAATATTATTTTGTTATGTAAATTAGAAACTATGTTTCTAGTCCTGAAGATGTCTGGCCTTGGAGATAGGTGAGTCCAACAGGAATTATTCATTTTCAGGTAAGACACCAATACTTTAGGGAATACAGTCTTCTATATAGAAGGTACAAATGAGAGAATATTAGAAAACCATCCTGAGAGAGGGTAAACAAGAGGATATTAGGCATTTGTTACTCCTGGGATGATACAAAGCTCATATGATAAATGCCACCTGAAGAGCACAAGAATGCAAAAGGCGTACACAGAACTGAGGATTCATGGAATGGCCCCAGAACGGACCTTGTCCCATTGCAACGAGCACTGAAATAAGACCAGAAGAGGAGTTTGGAAATGTTTTGAGTCACCAAATCATCATTAAAAGAAATGCCTGGTTCCCCATAGAGATTTCTTTGAAGAGCATGATGTCTATTTAGAAGTAGATATTTCTATTTGCTTGCTAAAATTCAGTCTCATTTTTTAAATATTATACTTGATGATGATTTAAGGGAAAAGTAATATTTATTAAGGGTTGCATGATCCAAGGAAAATTTCCCACAACAAGTAAAATGTACACTGGTGACCCAAAGTTCTGGAAGGACACAAGAAAAGGAGTGCACTAATTTCTCAAGTAAGATGCCTTAGGAAGTGGCAACAAATAATTAAGATGTGAACTCGGGGCCGGGCGCGGTGGCTCACACCTGTAATCCCAGCACTTTGGGAGGCTGAGGCGGGCAGATCACCTGAGGTCAGGACTTCTAGACCAGCCTGGCCAACATGGAGAAACCCCGTCTCTACTAAAAATACAAAATTAGCCGGGCGTGGTGGCAGATGCCTGTAATCCTAGCTACTCAGGAGGCTGAAGCAGGAGAATCACTTGAACCTGGGAGGCAGAGGTTGCAGGTAGCCAATGTCGCACCATTGCACTCCAGCCTGGGCAACAAGAGCAAAACTCCGACTCAAAAGAAAAAAAAAAAGATGTCAACTCAGAGAAAGTGTGAGCTCAAGTACAGTAATGCCTGTGTCATCATTCCAGAAAATGTATTCCAGAAACGTTCGTGTGCCAAATGTACACACGTTATGTGCCAACTTCTCCATGTCAGAATACAGCCGATTCTCAAATATTTTTGTTGGAGAGCCAGAATTCTGAATAATATACCTAATTTTTCAAATATCTTTGTTTTCAATTAGCAGTCTAGCTTTGTGTTTTTTGTTTTTTGGGTTTGTTTGTTTTTTAAATTCTCTCCTTCCCACTACCGTTAATGATAAAAACCACATACAAGGCTGGGCACGACAGCTCAAGCCTGTAATCACGGCACTTTGGGAGACCAAGGTAGGTGGATCACTTGAGGCCAGGAGTTTGAGACCAGCCTGGGCAACATGGTGAAACCCTGTCTCTACTAAAAATACAAAAATTAGCCGGGTGTGGTGGCACATGCCTATAATCCCAGGTACTCAGGAGACTGAGGTGGGAGGATGGTTGAGCCTGGGAGGCAGAGGTTCCAGTGAGCTGAGATCATGCCACTACACTCTAGCCTGGGCAACAGAGTGAGACCCTGTCTCAAAACAACAACAACAATAACAAACTCCATACAGAAAGTTTACATTATCATCTTGTAAAAAGAAAAAACCACATACTTAAATTTTTTTTTTAATCTTGATTTCTCCCAATTCTTTGAGGGGAAAAATACAAAGAGGAGCATTGCTTTGATACCTTCCCATCTTCTACACACATGGTGACTGGGAAACGGAGTCACTGAATTAACAACTCAGACTGCTTTCCCTCACAAAACAGAATAATAGTAGGAACGTTTCTGCGACTCCAAGAAAGCAAATGTTTCTAATTAGTGAATAAGCTCAGCAGCGGTAGCTGCTGTGGGTATCAGCGCCTCTCACTAGGGGCTCTATTCTGTTGACAAGCAAAGCAACAAAATCGCCTGAATTCTGTTTGTGAAGGTTGCCACCTACTGAAGAACATGCAGTACTACAGCTGGCTTTACGGGGAAAGAATGCTGGGGGAGTAAGGAAAAAGCAGTTGGTAATCCTGGGACAGGGAGAGTTTCCACGCCAAAGGAAGTCAGAAAGGGGTTATGCACCGACCTGGCAGGGCACAGCTATGGGTACGGGAAGGGTGAGTCTGGAAGGCTTTGTGTAGAGCAGGTACTTCACTGTGCCTACAGGAGTCTTAGGGTTTGGCAAGAGTGAGGGTTGTATGCAGAGTGGAAGCATTCGGGGCTCAGACATAGCAGAGAGAAAAGCCACCATAATGACAGGGTCCAGAGAGCAATGTCACTGGCTGTAGAAGATCGCCCGCACTGGAACGTATGGGAAATGCGATTAGATACTGAGGGCCTTCGATTGATGAATTAGGACTTAATCTATTAAGGCCTTGGTAAACGACCCTCAATTCAGAACCAATGGAATAGGGAAACAGTTTCATTAGAAATTACTGCATGGATTGCATACCTCTTGACTCTTTGGAAATTGTCTCAAAGGAAACTTCAGAGTAAAGATTGGGATGAGAACTTTACAGGAAACCTGCACCCTGGGCAACCACCCTCCACCCAGCACTCAGAGCTACAGCAGCCATGGCTACCCCAAGATCTGTCAGTGTTGGAGCCCCAACCCTGCCCCCAAGACACCAAAGCCTACCGAGTACCTCAGTACTTCATTGCTTAACAAGTAGAACATCAACTATGATACTAAGCAGCACTGATTAATGATAAAGATGACCCTTGGTTGGTAAATTGCATCTGGACTAGGATAGACTGTAAATGAACTCTAAATACCTGATCAGACAACAAAGCTGTGGGTTTCCCTAACCACCAAGCTGTCCCTGTTCATTCCTGGGCAGAGGCTGAACTAACTTTCAGAGGAAGTTGTTTATAGTTTAAAACAAAGATAACAGGCTTTTCCCAGGGAAACATCTCCTTCTTGCCTGGGGACTAGACTGCCTTTGCAAGACTAACAAATTAGCCACAAGATCAGAAATTACGGTTTAGGAGTCATGCAGCTGGAGGCTACAAGATTCTGACCCTCCCTAAACTGCTCCTACGATCAGTGCTTGAGAGATTTTGCAGACCCTGCACTGGTCCCCACCCGGAAACTGACTCAGCACAAGAAGACAGCTTGACCCCCTATGATTTCACCTCTGACCTGACCAGTCAGCACTCCCAGCACACTGGCTTGTCCCCACCCACCAAGTTGTCCTTAAAATCTCTGATCCCCAAATACCTGATTTGAGTAAGAATAAAGAGACTGATTTGAGTAATAATAAAAGTCCAGTCTCCCGCACTGCCGTCTCTGTGTGAATTACTCTTTCTCTATTGCAATTCCCCTGTCTTGACAAATCAGCTCTGTCTAGGCAGCTGACAAGGTGAACCCACTGAGCGGTTACACTATTAAGTTGTTAAAAGAAGTGTTTAGCCACTGTGAAGTTTGAGGCCTCCAAGCCATGGCAGTTGCCTGCCTAATGTGTTTTGCCTCTCCTTGTACCACATCTGCACTGGCACAAGAACTCACACTGAAAAGGAATGCCTGACGCTGCCCTGTAGATGCACTGTGGTTCCTGTCTGACACCTTCCACAGCAGCCTGGGCCAAATGCATCCTCTGATAGTCTTGAGTCTCAGTGTTTAATTGATTCTAACAAGTCCCCCTTATAGGCATTGCAGATACATAAACACACATTTATCTATCTTTACAAAAAGTGAATCATCCCATAAAGTCTGATTTGGAGTCACTTTTACCACTTAAAATATCATGGCCATCTTTCTGCTGTTAAATATCCTATATTATTTATAATAATTGCATAATATCTATTATGAATATATAATTTACTAAACCTGAACATAAAGGCTCTTTTTCCTTTTTTTTTTTTAATTTCAAACCACACTTTAAGAAATATGGGCTGGGTGTGGTGGCTCATGCCCATAATTCCAGCACTTTGGGAGGCCAAGGTGGGAGGAGAGCTCGAGCTCAGGAGTTTGAAACCAACCTGGGTGACATAGCAAGATGCCATCTATAAAAAAGAAAGAAATACAACTGAGCTCAGTGGCTCATGCCTATCATTCCAGCACTTTGGGAGGCCGAGGCAAGAGGATCGATCACTTGAGTTTGAGACCAGCCTGGGCAAGACAGCAAGATCCTGTCTGTACACAAAATTTAAAAATTAGCTGGGCATGGTGGCATACGCCTGTAGTCCAAGCTACTCAGGAAGCTGAGGCTGGAGGATCGCTTGAGCCCAGGAATTCGAGATGGTACAAACACCCATCAGTTTCTTCCTGATTGCTGCACAAACCAAATCAATTCACAGAGACTATGGCACTGCAGTAAAGAAAGAGTTTGACTGACTCGGGGCCAGTCACACCATGTGGGAGATAGAGTCATTATTCAGATCAATCTCCCTGAGCATTTGGGGGCTAGGAGCATTTTCAAAGGTAGTTTGGGGGAAGAGGTGGGGTGGCTAGGCAATGGGTATCTGCTGTTGATCGGTTGGGGGTGCAGTCCTAGCGATATGGGAAGTTGTCCTCCTGCATGCTGAGTTGCTTCTGGGTGGGGCCACAGGAGTGGCTGGCAGGTCCAGGTTAAGCCATCAGTGTCAGACATGCAAAAATCCTGAAAAGGTATCTCCAAAGGCCAACCTGAGGTTCTACAATAGTGATGTTATCTGCAGGAGTAGTTGGGGAAGTTGCTGTCTTGTGACCTCCAGAATAATAGCTGGTAATTGTTTATGTCTACCCTTAGCAGAATTCAGGGTCCTCTACCCTCCTAGCCTGGTGGTCTCTCATTAGCTTCACAAAGGCAGTTAAGTTTGGGGGAAGGGCTATTATCATTTAAATTATAAACTAAAAGTCTGCTAAAGTTAGCCTGGCCAAAGCACAGGAATAACTAAAGGCAGCTTGAAGGCCAAAGGCAAGATGGGAATTGGTTAAATCAGATCTCCTTCAGTGCCATAATTTTCTCACCATTACTATCTTTGTGAAGGTGGTTTAGGCACCAGTGATCTATGATAGCACCACTGCACTCCAGCCTGGGTGACACAGCGAGACTTTAAGAGAAAAAAAAAACCAGAAAGAAAAGAAAAAATATGTGTAAGATGTCAAATAATTTAATATATCTATGATTATTTCAAGGATATGTTCACAGAAATGAAAAAGTCATATATATTCTGCTTAGATTCACACTAATTTTGAAATTTCTATGAAAACCTTCTGTGACTATTTCTTGGAGATGAGCTATTTTTAGCTCTTCAGTTCACTAGGTGGAGACCTTATCCGTATCTATTTTTCAATGATCTAGTATTTATAATGTAAAATACATAGTAATTATAATTTTTCAGAAATTTTCCATAAAATAAATCCACTTGATCATGGTAAGCATACTGCTTTATAAATCTAACAGTCATGGTTCTTTGGTTAAAGCATAAAATGAATTTATAGCCTATACATTTCTTTCTTCTTGCCAGTGAAATGGAGACAAGAAGTTTCCTCAGTTGCCGAAGCATGTTTATAAACCTCTTCTAAAATTAGAAGTAATTTATGAGTAAATGTTCTGTGTAATACAGCTGTGTATCCATCTGGCCCTGGTGCTTTATTACCTGATATGTCTTGTAGGGCACTTTTTAAACATTTCTTTTCATCCACAGAACATATTTAATTTCCCTTTGCGTCTGGCCTCAATAATTCCAAAACTCTACTTCATCCTCATAGCAAATACACAAAATAAATCCCATAATCCTACATGTTATTTTCCAGGGGTTATACTTGTAAGGCTCATAAATCAATAAGAAGCTTCAAAAAGGAATTTTCTTAAAGTCTATTTAGAATTTGCTTATCTTGTCCATGAGCGAAACTTTAAATAATATTGGAAATCAGCTTTCATCTCATCAGTGCATGTCCTTTTAGAATCACAGACCTACCTACAAAGAAGTTGCCAACGTCCTACAGAATTTCTTTTCAAAGAAGAGACCATTTCTAGGGAGTTACTCATAATATCTCAAAGAGCAATCTGGATCGGTCAATTAAACAGGCATTTGGTAGGCCTTCTCTGACTTTAGACCTGATAGTAATCAGGAAATAATGGTTGCCTTTGTTGGATCCCAACAAAACTAATATGGAGGGCTATCTCCTGAGAAGACTGGGAATCCTGAGCCAGAGCTACCAAGGTGTATGCTGTGGTTAATCATTAGAGTGGAGCCAGGTGAGTGCCTTTTGTCCAGGGTGAGTATCTGGAGAGAGACTGAGGGCCCTCACTCCCATACTCCACTGCATCTGAGACTTCAGGGCACAACCAAGACAGAGGCAATGGGAGGGGATTATTTTTAATGTCCTTTGTATTAGTAAGTCCAAATGAGAGGAACCCCATACCCACTGTGAACGTAAAAAGGCAGGATGCTTGTGAAATGGCATAACCTGGATACTGAACTCAGGCAAACCCTGAGAAAATTGCACTGGTGTCCTTGGAGAGGTGCTGGGTCCAAGTGAGAGTGAAGGAAAAGTCTGTGACCTGCTCAAGTCACTCCATTGTCACATCTCCAACAATAAAACCAAATCACCAATTGGCATTGATGCCAAAGATCATAGTGATGATCATAATGATCTCCCTTTAAAAGCAGATGAGTTCCCCAAGTTTAGGAAAGAGGAGGGTGTGGTGGGGTGCTTCCCATAGCTCTGGGGTACAAAGCCCCACTTTCTACAGTGAACCTTGACCGCAAGATTGAAAACCAACTACTTGAGGTTTGTTTTTAGTCTTCTTAGGAGACATGGAAAAGAAGTTTGAAGGGTCTAAATAATCTATGATGTTCTCTTCAACTCAAAGCATTTAACTAAGTACCTAATAGTGCCTGCTATTACTTACTTAAGGATTACCTGATTCTAGAAACAGTGCTAAGCATACCACAGGTAACACACTCACTTACTAAATAGCGGAAGTAACAGAGTATAAGAATTAAGTAGCAAAAGACTGTAGGATTTGCATCTATATTTCCTTTTCAACAAGAACTATGTCTTGTATGTCTTCGCATCCTTGGGCGAGCACTGGGCACACAATGGGTGCTCCACAATATTAAACAATCTAAAGCTATAACTATCTCAAGCAGTGAGAAATTTTCCAAAGAGAAGAAAGCCTTTCAACTTTTTCAGTAAGTTAGCATTTATTTTTGGTAATGTAATTATACCCCCCAAAAGTTATATCCCCTGTATATTATTCTGTTTGCTTTACGTATGACATTTCAGAATACAAAAACCCAAGCCTGGGCCTGTTCTAGAAGAGGTTTACCTCCTTGGTGAGAGTGGATTTACAAAACTCTCCCAGAGCAGAGTTCCCAAAGTAATCCACAGAGCATCAGTTCTGCAGGCCACTAGGTCATGTGCATAATCAGCAACGGCATTAAAGTGGATCTGTGGTCAAATCAAAGTAGGGGATGCTGGACTAAGAAAGGGTAAACCAGTTTCTTTGCAGGAACACATATTAGAACCCTGACTGCACTACATACCTTGCAAACCTCCTTCAACGAGCATATGGGCTGTGGCATTTCTCAAGTCCACTTTTGCATGGAACTGCTTCTTCATAATATGTCTTCAGAAGCAACCGTTTACTGAACCCTCCTGCCTACCCATGTCTTCAGTGGTTTTCTTTTGGTTCTGCTTTTCCTCCTTGCCATCAGTTTTTAGTAGGTGAGACTCTTCTTCCGTTTGTGGTCTAGAACATTAGGAGAAGAGGCAAGAAACCAGGTTCCAGAATCATAACTTCTAGATCACCAGTTGCTCCTGGTGGAGCTAAGAAATGCCTTCAAAGCTACTTGGAACTATGGGTAAAGGTGAAAGGATAATTAAGGCAAAGAAAAAAGAAGGCAAGGGGATACAAGAGAAGAGGAAGGCAGAGAAAAAAAAAAAAAGACAACACAAGAAGAAATACGTGGTCAGAAGGGATGCAAAACCACAATTAACACTCCACCTTCCATTTTAACATGAAAACTTCAGAGATGAGTCAAATTCCAACCATCAAGGAGGTAGTATTCCTGCAGGAGCAGCGGACCGGTGATCTGAAGAGCAGCCTTTTTCTGGGTCCTCAGCCTCCTACCCTCGTTAGCCAAGGGAAGTTATCCAAGCACACAGCAAATCTTTGCCATCACTCTGATGTATTCTTAATGTTTCTCACCATTAGGGTTTCTGCTATTTTGAATGCATAATATACTGTCTACTAAAATTCTTTGATCTTAACAAAAACAAAAGCACACAAATGTTGAGTGGTGGGCAGAGACCATCTCTATTTGGCTTAGAATCACAGATTCACAGATGTTTAGAGACTTAGAGACTTTAGAGGCAAAGCTGTTTTGGTGACTGTCTTGCAAGTAGCCCACGGAGATGTGTGTTTCTGTAAACCTTGCTTTATCAGAAGTTCATTAAAGGTAAACCACCCAAGTCACCTGTTCACTGTGGCTTCCTGTCAGGAGGGACCATTTAGATAACTTCTTGGAG
Source organism: Piliocolobus tephrosceles (assembly GCF_002776525.5). Lineage (NCBI taxonomy): Eukaryota > Metazoa > Chordata > Mammalia > Primates > Cercopithecidae > Piliocolobus > Piliocolobus tephrosceles. Next base: position 64,815,149 of record NC_045447.1, on the reverse strand, counting down.
CCTGTCAACTCTTCCTGCACTAACAGTATCAGATGCAAGCTGGGGAATTTGGAATGCTATCTGCAATAGTGACATCTGGTGGCTTCTACGTTCTGCTGCACCTCCTTAAGGCAGGAAAGCAAGCCTGGTATTTGTGAAAACGTAAAAGAATTACATGAGTTCTGGAAAACGACCTCAGAAATGGTATCATTTAACAATCACCACTTGAATGCTTATGTTGCTCACTATATTAAAAATTATGGTGTTGTTTCAGCAGCACACATAACAAAATTTTGAAAACTACAGAGATTAGCATGTGCAAGGATGACATACAAATGTGTTAAATGTTTCATATTTTAAAATTTATATTTGTACATTTTTTTGAGACAGGGTCTCACTTCTGTCGCCCAGGTTGGAGTGTAGTGGTGCCATCATGGCTCACTGCAGCCTCTACTTCCTGTGTTCAAGCGATTCTCGTGCCTCAGCCTCCCGAGTAACTGGGACTACAGGTGTGCGCCACCACGCCTGGCTAATTTTTGTATTTTTTGGTAGGCACAGGGTCCCACTATGTTGCCCAGGCTGGTCTCAAACTCCTGGGCTCAAGCGATCCTCCTGCCTTGGCCTCCCAAAGTGCTGGGATTACGGGTATGAACCACCACACCTGGCTTATGTAATTATTTTTAGAAAAGATAAAAAGAAAAAATTATGATGAAAGAACTATTATGATATGAATCCTTGTTTCTAAAGGAGAAGCAGTTAGAGAAATATTGAATTATTTGGATTGCAAAGGGTCTTGCATGTCTCTGAGTGGGGTTTTGAGTTGGTTTTCCATGTCTGCTCTATGGTGTCCCTCATCCACACACCTGATAAACGGGTGATGAGCCAGGTAACCCCACCCTGTATCCCCTGCACCATGATTTTAAAAATGAAATGAACAATAAACATTCTCTTTTAAGAATTCTGAAATTGGGAGAATCAAAGATATTGTCATTTATCCAGGGAATTGAAGGTGGAAGTATCCCATGAGGTAGTGGAGTAACAAAAATGGACCCTGTACAAGATAAAGTTTTGAAGAAGCAAGAATCTATGAAGACACAAAGCTGACCAGACAAGAGAAGAATGGAATAAATGTGCAAAGACAGGCCACGAAGCATGAAGGAAAAATAGGGAAATCAATGGAGAGGGCGACAGACAGTGAGGCAGTGGGGCTTGATCCTGGGGCTACCTTGGTAGCTGCCCTTTCTTGGGCTTAATTGCTCTTTAATTAAAAAAAAAAGTCCCAGAGGACACTTGAGTGATTTCCTAGACATAAAAATAGCCTTGACTACTCCTAATTCAAAGATCAAGTTTTTTCACAAATCTGAATTTCGCTTTTCATACTGCACTAATTCCTAAGTACTCATTGCCTGTTTTCTCTATTTATTGTCAGTGCTCAACAGCCGCGACAGAGGGGGCTTCCTGCTTGAAACTATATTAGACATGTTGCTTCCACATTTATGCATTAAAGGCTTCGCCACCTGAGAAAAACATAACCTGTAGACTCCTTTGTCTTTTACTCTTCAGCTCTGCACAGGTGCCCAATTCAGTTCTGCACAGTGCTAGCTTAGAGTCAAACTTGACATGTTCAACTCAGCTTACCCATCATCCCCACTCATCCTGCCAACCCACTCACCCCCTGTATCGCCAACTTTCTTCCAGGAACCTGTGCCAGAAAACTGGGAGTCATTCTAGGCCCTCTCTCACACTCCAGATCAAATGTGGTGTCACTAAATTTGTTTAACTTAAAATTGCAGAGGTATAATCTTAGCCATCAACTTGCTTTGTGTAGTTTCCTTATGCATTGCTTCATTCCTTTGGTCTAACTTAGAAATGCATCTTAAAGAGTAAACACATTAAATCTAATCAACTCTGTTACCATTGTTGACAGTCAACACCAATGGGTGTTTTTTCCTATTGTAAACTGGTTTGGCTATAAGTCAAAATTGTTTTAGTCCTGAGTCAACACTTACTTATCCAACAAATACTTTGACTAAATAATATGTGTTGGGCACTCTGCGGGACAGGATAGAAATGTGATTAACTTAAATAACTCATGTTTTGAAAACACATGCTTTCAAATTAACTGTAAATAAACGATATACATACTGTAATACAGAGATGGAAAATATCAGGTAACAGAGGAAGAAATAGGGAGTCTTACCCAAGGAATATAGATGTGAAAACGTGAACCTAGTCAAGTAAATATCACAAAATAAAATGTAAGGAATATAACTGTGCCAACTGTTAAGAAATAAGGAAAAAATCATAACACAATTTACGTACAACTAATATGTGACTACATTCAAGTAAACATTACTTCCAAGCTTTTTTAGTGCCACCTCATAAAAACAGGAGCAAAACAGGAACAAGATGAGATCTGGCTTTCCCAGGAGTAAGGTGGTATGGCCAGTAAAGTACGGTGGTAAGGCCAGTAAAAAAATTCTCAAAATTCTTCCATCACCAGGACAGGAGGCAGAATGGATGGAGCATGTGCTGAGCTGGCCTCAGGTGCTATACCCCTACCCCTACCCCCACCCCACCCCCACCTGAGCCTGGGCCCATGCCAAACTGTCTCAGATGTTCATATGCCCATCATAATAATGAACAGAGAATTTAGCAACCTTGCATGAGGATGGAGGTGTACAAGAAAAACCTTACCCACTGACAAAGGTAAATCACTTGAGAATCTTCTCATGGATTAGAACCACAGGGGACAAATTGCCACTGCTAAGCCATATTTTTCTTGTTGGACAGTTTTGTGTGAAAATGGACAGCAAGGCAAAAGGACACAAAGAACACAGTGTTTTGCACCAGGAGTGTTTTCTGAGAGGAGCAGACAACTTACTGACCTCCACATTCTCTCACCAGGCTCAAGGGCATCTCGGTAGGAGGGTGGCTCCCTCCTCCCTCTTCCAACAGGCCCAACATGGCAGGTTCTTTACCTGTTCCAAGATCGCAGTTCCCAGAACAACATCAAAAGCAGTAATTGAAAGTCTGTTTTCTTTCTAAAAAGAAAACTCAGGAGGTAAGGAGAGGCAAGGCCTCAAAATCCTCCCTTATTTGGAATACTAAATTGCACCTGAGGCATACTCAATTGTGACTTTCTCTCCCACCTTTGGAGATCTTACTCCTTTGGAGTGGGAAGATGGCGACTCACATAGTAATATGGAATTTGAATAGAAAATAAATTGTGCTGAATCTCACGTATGATGTCCTAAAAGTGTCCAAAATGATGTCATTAAAAAGGCAGGGAGGGGGACTGCAATTAGATGGATGAGGAAGAGGGAGTTGAGAAAACAGATTAACGATGCCTTTGACACAATCAGCCTGTGAGGAATACTGGTTTCTATGACAACCAAACCACTTAACCTCAATTAACGAAGCTGTTCAAAAAGAAAAACTTGAAAGATGGGAAGGGGAAAAGCCAGCGGATCCTCTTTGGGGGAATGAAGTAGCCTGTCCCCTCAGCGCCTGTGAGACAAGCACGTATTAACTACATATCCGCAGGGCGCGTATCCTCTTACGCTCTCCAGTTCCCAGTAATTAGTATTCAGAAGCAGTCCAAAGATGTTGAGAAATTGCAACTCATTAGCGCAGTTTTCTGACAGAACAGCCTTATTATCCTGACTGAGCTTTAACTAAACAGCACGGACAAGGAGGAGACAAAAGGCTACCTCTTGCTTTTCCCAAACTTAGTGTTGCTCTTCACACACACCAAGTTCCCAGCATACTCTAGGAACCCCTTTCTGAGAAATTAGGCAGGCCAGGCTGGATTCTGGACTTTTGTTTGTAGCAGAGAATAGTTGTTGTTAGAATGAATCACCCAGGCCGTTCACGATAAAACAATGTTAAAATCAAATAACAAAAAACTTATTTATGCACAATGTAATGTCCTTCATGTAACGAAGGGAACTGGATTTTCCAGGGTTGCTCTTAAGTCAATGGAGAACTATCTTCATATTTTCCTGGGTCTGAGATGGGTTTGTCTAGGTTGCAATGGGCATGAATAAAGTAACTCTAACAGAAAGGAGGTGGGGGGAACAGCAGAGGGGTTCATCTTTCTTAGCATGTCATCCATTACCAATTCCTACACCACTCCATCACCTTCTACAGAGCCTGAAGGTGGTAGGAAATGGAGACTTTTGTTGGACTGCCTCTTGATTGTTTCTGGTAAAAATATATCTAGTTACTGATATTCTACTATCAACACAAATGGGAGGGAAAAAATAGAAACCCTAACAATATCAAGAGCATTGCCAGTTTTAGCATTTTGTATAGGTGTTTCTTGCTGGTTTTATTAGAAAAAAAAGTAAGTATTATAAGGAGAAATTAATTTACAACAAACCCTTGTTAACATATGCTAAATTTTGTAAAAAACGAATAATACATTGGTGGTGTAAAAAAATAAAACCAGTTTCCATCAAGTTAAATTTTAATAAATCAATCTAAAAGGCAAAAACATGCACCTTGGAATTTTTTAAAAAATATAAATAGACACATCTACATAGGAGTATCTCCTGTTTCACAACTTTGTTGTAAATTTTGACTCATATTTTGCCTCTAGAGCTGGGGATGAAAACAAATCAGCCTGATTATAAATAGGAGCACTGACAGGCCAACAGAAGAGTATCTCATAGTTTATATTTTGTTTTTTACTTTTCAAATGCTAGTGATGATGGGCAGGGTGCAGTGACTCAAGCCTGCAATCCCAGCACTTTGGGAGGCCAAGGCCAGCAAATCACTTGAGGTCAGAAGTTTGAGACCAGCCTGGCCAACATGGTGAAACCCCATCTCTAATAAAAATACAAAAATTAGCTGGGCGTGGTGGTGGGCACTTGTAATTCCAGCTATTCAGGAGGCTGAGACACGAGAATCACTTGAACCCAGAAGGCAGAGATTGCAGTGAGCCGAGATCATGATACTGTACTCCAGCCTGGGTGAAAGAGACTCCATCTCAAAAAAATAAAAATAAAAAAGTTAGTGATGATGCATATTTCTTCCTTCATAAATTGCCTATGTCCATTTTTTTCTGCTAAAGTTTTAGAATTTTTCTTACACTACTGAGATTTTGAAACAGAAAAACTATTAACATTATTCTTGCCATATTTATGAAAAATACCATCCTATATTGTTACTTTTAAATTTTATGATGTTTTAGCATACAAAAGTTTTCTCTTTTTTTTTTTTTTTTGGTAGTAAATCTGCTAATTTTCCTTTGAGGTTTTACCTGTTACTTTTATCCATAGAAACTTCACAGTCCGGCCAGGTGCAGTGGCTCATGCCTGTAATCTCAACACTATGGGAGGCCGATGTGGGTGGATCACTTGGACCCAGGAGTTGGAGACCAGCCTGAGCAACATGGTGAAACCCCATCTCTACAACAACAACAACAAAATAAGTTAGCTGGGCATCGTGGCGCACACCTGTAGTTCCAGCTATTCAAGAAGCTAAGGTGAGAGGATCACTTGAGCCTAGGAGGCAGAGGTTGCAGTGAGCCAAGATCTTGCCATTGCACTCCAGTCTGGGTGAAAGAGCGAGACCTTGTCTAAAAAACAAAAAAAAGAAAGAAAGAAAGAAAGACTGAGAGAGAGAGAGAAAGAAAGAGAAAACAAAGAAATTTCATAATCCTCAGAGCAGCTCAATATTCATGTACATTTAATGTAAAGATTTATGGCTCTAACTTGATATTATCTGCATAATCAATTTTTTCCAATACTTTTTTTTTTTTTTTTTTGAGACTGACTCTCACTCTGTCATCAGGCTGGAGTACAGTGGCACAATCTAGGCTCACTGCACCTCCCAGGTTTAAGCGGTTCTCCCGCCTCAGCCTCCCGAGCAGCTGGGATTATAGGTGCATGCCACGACACCCAACTAATTTTGTATTTTTGGTAGAGATGAGGTTTCACCATGTTGGCCAGTATGGTCTTGATCTCCTGACCTTGTGATCTGCCTGCTTTGGGCTCCCAAAGCACTAGGATTACAGGCGTGAGCCACTGAGCCCAGCCCAATACTTTTTTATTGAGCTATAAATGTGCACAACATAAAATTTACTATAATTTTTTTTTTTTTTTTGAGACGAAGTCCACTCTGTCACCCAGGCTGGAGTGCAGTGGCACGATCTTGGCTCACTGCAACCTCCACCTCCTGGGTTCAAGCGAGTCTCCTGTCTCAGCCTCCCAAGTACCTAAGATTACAGGCGCCCGCCACCACGCCTGGCTAATTTTTTGTATTTTTAGTAGAGACAGGGTTTCGTCATATTGGCCAGGCTGGTCTTGAAATCCTGACGTCAAGTGACTCACCTGCCTCAGCCTCCCAATGTGCTGAGATTACAGGTGTGAGCCACTGCACCCAGCTCATAAAATTTTCCAGTGTTACCATTTAATGACTTGTTGTAGATTCACACAAAATTGTGCAACTATCACCACCATGAAATTCCAGAATATTTTTCTTCATCCCCAAAAGAAACCCTATATCTATTAGGAGTCACTCCCCACTCCACTCTCCTCTCATCTGCTGGTAACCTCACTAAGCTACTTCCATCTATTCTGGGAATTTCCTATTAATGGAATAATTTATGTGGTCTTTCATATCTGGCTTCTTTCACTTAGCATGTTTTCAAAATTCATCCATGTAGCAGCATGAATCAGTCCTGACTTTTTTTGGCTAATATCCCAATATGTTAGTACACTGTATTTTATTATCCATGTATCAGTTGATGGACATTTAAACATTCATGGCCGGGCACGGTGGCTCAAGCCTGTAATCCCAGCACTTTGGGAGGCCGAGACGGGCGGATCACGAGGTCAGGAGATCGAGACCATCCTGGCTAACACGGTGAAACCCCGTCTCTACTAAAAAATACAAAAAACTAGCCGGGCGACGTAGTGGGCGCCTATAGTCCCAGCTACTCGGGAGGCTGAGGCAGGAGAATGGCGTGAACCTGGGAGGCAGAGGTTGCAGTGAGCTGAGATCCGGCCACTGCACTCCAGCCTGGGTGACAGCGAGACTCCGTCTCAAAAAAAAAAAAAAAAAATTCATGTACAAGTTTCTGTGTGGACGTACATCTTTAACTCTCTTGGGCATCTACCTAGGAGTGAAACTCCAATACTTTTAGTTTAATAATGCCTTTCCCAGTGATTTATGATTTCTTCTTTATCATACATTACATTCCTGGTTTCAGGGCTTTCCCATCTGTTCTGCTGTCCTGTCACTTCTTTTGCAAATACAAGACCTTTCCAGTTTTCGTAGATGTATGTTTTATTCCCTCATAGGGCAAGACACCTCTAACTTTCCTACACTTGATCTTAGCCAAAAGGCCAAAAAGCAATGACACCTCTAACTTTCCTTTCTTAAACTCTCTTATTGCTGCTTATTCTTCACTCTCAACTTTAGAATCTACTTGTCATGCTGCTGGTATTTTGATTGGAGATGGGAAATTGATTTGGGAAAAATTGATATATTTGCAATATTTTAGCTTTCTATGCACAGATATGGTCTCTCTTCTTTTTTTTTTTGAGATGGAGTCTCGCTCTGTCGCCCAGGCTGGAGTGCAGTGGCCCGATCTCAGCTCACTGCAAGCTCCGCCTCCCAGGTTTACGCCATTCTCCTGCCTCAGCCTCCGGAGTAGCTGGGACTACAGGCGCCCGCCACCTCGCCCGGCTAGTTTTTTGTATTTTTTAGTAGAGACGGGGTTTCACAGTGTTAGCCAGGATGGTCTCGATCTCCTGACCTCGTGATCCGCCCGTCTCGGCCTCCCAAAGTGCTGGGATTACAGGCTTGAGCCACCGCGCCCGGCTGTCTCTCTTCTTTTATTCATATCTTCTACTATGCCTCCCACTAAATTTTGTGACCTTCCTCATACAGGACTCACCCGTTTTTTGTCAAGGAATAACTAGATACTCTAACCTCTGAGGGGGTGACAGCTGGACTCAACTGATGAGAAGAAGTGAACCAAGCAAAGACTTGAGGGAAGTCAACTCCAGGCACAGCAAAGGATGAGTGCAAAGACTATGAGGTGAGCCCAGTTGGCAGGAATAGGGAGAAGGGAGTGTGGCTGGGACAAAGTGATCAGGGAAGAGTAGAAGTTGAAGTTAGACTTATGCAGGCCCAGATCAAACAGAGCCTTAGAGGCCATATAAGGAGCTTAGACTTTTGCCTTATGCAAATTGAAACCTAAAGGGAGAGTTTAAAGCAGGCACTGACGTGGTCTTGCTTCAGGTTAACTACGCCTGGTCTAGCTAGGAAGTTGCCTTCTCAGTGTGATCATGTGGCTTCCTGACCTGTGGCCAGTGCCAAGACCTAACAGACAGACAGGAACTTGAGAGAGTTAGAAGAAGTCAGTCCATAAATACCTCTGAGTGGCTCATCAGGATCGCTACCCCCACAAGCCACACACTTACTGTGCTAGAGGCTGGTCCTGAACTCACCAGCACCACCAAAGGGAACTGGAGGTCCCAGGGAAAGGCAACCCTTAATTCCCCATCTACCTTCACATGCCTACAAAAAAGCCCACGTGATGACTGTAGCCATGAACACTTCTGGAGAGAAAGTAGCAGGCAAATACCCTCCTCCCACCAGCCTGCCCACCCTTCTCCCTCAAAGCTGCTACCACAAAGTGTTGTGGGACAGGGATTTCCGATACGAAGGAAGGTGCCAGGAGTCACCGAACCTCCCATAAATCTTAAGGGGATTGTCATGGCCTCTTAGTCACCCAGCTGGAAGCTGCTATTTTCCTGGCAGGAATTGCCTCCCCATCTACCCCTGCTATTGTGCCAGATGTTCAGGTTGCCCGAATACGTCTGCCCTGGTGGACTACTTCAGGCACCCCGGCCCAGGAACATTCCTGAAGGCCACACCTGGAACCTACTTGACCAACACTTCTAATGATTTTGTAAGCTCCTAATTTCCTGTATTAAATTCTTTTCTTCTTGAAGTACCTAGAGTGATTTCTGTTGAACACTAATATTCAAATAGCAGCACCAACACTCTGCCATGAGAGATGCAGCATGGCATGACTTCATGTCCTCAGCAATCTCCATCATCTTCCACTCGGTCTATTCACCTTGCTCTGTGAAACCATTCTGCCTAGCCACTGTCCTGGTGAGGAAACTGCCTCCACTTGGAACCTTCCCCTCTCTATGCTAAGGTTTAGTCTCGTGTTAAACCCATAAGAATCTTTTCGGTTTCTCTCTTCTGTCTAATCTATGTGACCCTCCCAGAAGGCAACACAGCCTGAGGTCCCCCAGCAGAGGCAAGTCCAGAAAAGGTCTTCTGACACCAGCAATCCATGGGTTCATTCAACACATACTGAAGGTCCATGTTTTGCCAAGGCTATCTGCAAGAGACCACAAAAGTTCTGAAAGTCCCTGAAACAGCAAATGATTGATATAAAGGTAATCCTGTAGGGTACCAAAAGGTAGCCAAATTGTCCTTTCCAATCAACTTTCCATTGACATTTGAAAAAGGAAAAGAGGGCTGGGCCCAGTGGCTCATGCCTGTAATCCCAGCACTTTGGGAGGTCAAGGTGGGCAGATCATGAGGTTAGGAGTTCGAGACAAACATGGCAAAACCCCGTCTTTACTAGAGATACAAAAATTAGCTGAGCATGGTGGTGGGTGCCTGTAATCCCAGCTACTCGGGAGACTGAGGCAGGAGAATCGCTTGAACCCAGGAGGCCGAGGTTGCAGTGAACTGAGATCATGCCATTGCACTCCAGCCTGGGCAACAAGAGCAAGACTCCATCTCAAAAAAAAAAAAAAAAAAAAAAGGAAAAGAGGACGTCAGTGTTTTGCCCCTGCTGCAGCATGCCAAGTTGTCTGGAGACAGAGAGCTTAGCAAAGTGGATTGAGGCACCTGCCTGAGCCTGCTGCTCCTGCAGCTCCAAAACCAAATGGGAGACTTTCAGTGGAGCAGCCCCTTCCCATGGATGAACTTCACACAGGTGGAAGACAAGGTGGGAAAGTGGGAAAGCTCATTCAATCTTGAAACAATCAGAATATTTCTGCATAAGGCAAAGAGACTCGTCCTTTGTGTGCTTTGTGTGCATACAAGAACACATACACATATATACACTGTATTGGTAGTCTTGGGGAAAAGCAATCTCTTCTGGCGCCTTGGAACGTCAAGCAAATACTACCTGGTGCTGTGGATTTTGTCCTTTGGCCAACAGACTATCTTCTGAATTGGCTCAAGTCTATGTAGGGTTTAGTATTCACAAAAAATATCAAAGACATTTTATTAATTAAAGTGCAATGAGTGGAATGTCATTGAATTATTAGTGAAACTGGGGTTTTTTGTACTTTTTTTGTATTGGTCTGCTCCAATAAAGCCTAGCCACTCTACATAAGTGCCCTGACTACCCCCAGTCATCCTCACTCAGAAAAGGAGCCCTTCTCTGGCCTTCCCCTGGGGCATCTGGAAATAACAGACTCTGGTCCACGCTGTTACATGATCTGCCCAAAATCCCACCAGCAGCACTGTTGTCCCTCCTGAGCAGATGGGGCTGACAGTGCCCACCTCTGAGGTTTGCAGCATGACAGCCACCCTCCCCAGACAGATCTCCACAATGCAGTTCTTGGCCTTGAAGCATGAGTGCTAGGACCTTAATTCCTTCTTTTTTCCTTTCCCCACTCAGTCAAAGGGTGGAAGCAAATGGCTATAAAGCTTGTTTTATTGAACTTATATCTAATAAGCTGGGTTCTCTGAATTAGGCCTACTCAGAAAAGAAGTTTTAAATCTATGCCCACTGGAAATGTACAGAAAATGTTGCATGAGGGCCTTTCCCCAAACTAAAGAATGGAATGTCCTATTAGCAGACTTTCTACTCTTTTCTTAATATTTCATTTTTGGTATCTGTGTTTTCTTCCATTAATTGCCACTTTCATCCTTTTAATTTTGTATAATTGCCTACCATTTAAAACCCTTCCTATTTTAGTAGGTGCCTGGTCATTCATATTCAACATTATTTGAACATTTTGGTATAACAAAACAAATAAAATATACCATAGAGAAGAAAAAAGTGTACATTTGCTTGGAATAACACAACAAAATGACATCCATTGCAATCATCAATCATCCACATTACACACGAACTGAGGTCTGAACCCAGAGACTTCCGGATGGGATGAAAGGCCTAAGAAGTTCCTAGTTTTCCTTCTATCTATCATTCTCAGCCTGTGCAGACTGAAAGCAAGACATACCTTCCTAATTTTGCCAAGGCTAAGTCCAACAGAATCTACTTTGGTCATTTTAAATCCTGTTTTAAGGCTAAACAAATGTCCAAGTCACAACCCAGGATAAAGAAGCACAACCTCAATGACTGTCCCAAGTGACAGCTTGGAAGCCCAACCTGAGTTTAATCGCCAGCTCCAATGTGAATTACCTGTGTTGTTTTATTGCAACACATCCAACAAAGATAGGGAACAAAGCAGCCTTAGCATCATCTCCAGGTCCTTCCCAAAAAGGGGCTACTGTCAGAAGAGCTAAAAGTGGCTGGAAAGGTGAAGACCGTTAGCAGCATCCATAAGAGAGTCAACAAAAGGCTGTAACAAGAGGCCAGTTGGTGGCTGGCTGGCTGGCTGCTAGAGGCCATGTGGAGGACGAAATTTGCCGGCCTTGGAATAGGAGTCTTTTTCCTTTGGACTAAGCTTTAAAGAGTCTTCCTTTTGAGGGCAGAAAATTGCTCAAATAAAGAAACCAGTTTTATTTTTAAAAAAACAGGTGAGAAAGGAACAAGATGAAATCAAATCTATTATGCTTCCTAAGATTTTGGAAGACTTCCAGGGACCGATGTTAGGGAAAATGAAAATTGAGCATCAAATGTTAATGGAAAAATCACTATGGGGGATGTGGGAAAAGAAAATCTGGAAGGAAAAATGGAACAAATGTTGAATGTGTGGGCTTCCCAGTGGCTTGTATAAGAGCCATGAAAATGGATTTTAAGTATAGAAGATTCTGTTGACCTGGCATTGACTTGTTGCTCCATGACCAAACGGGGGACACAGGGTTTTAGTATCAGTTATTGAGATTTTGTGCTCCCTCAGTCCCCTAATTCGACCCAACAATATCACCCAAGAATGATTATCCAGCCAAGGATTATTTTGATAATCAAAATCATGGACACTTGCTATTTTTTATGTTTGTGGAAACTAAGTCTAGGGACACAGAGCTCGTCTAGGAAGATGAGGGGGAGAGCATCCTAAAGGCACACGGTGTTGCTCCAATCTGAAATACCGTCCCTCCCTGCACCTTCACGCCATCTCACTTTCTGCTTAGACAGCAATAACAGGTAAAAATAGCTTTGGTGCTGCCTCTCCACCCCGTTCTCCCCATTCCCTGAAAAAAGATTTGTAGAATTTAAGATGTGAACAGTTGGGAACCACTGCACTAAACCATATTGTATCCAGTACTCCATACACAGATTGCCAAATGGCTGAAGAACAAGGTCTGGCCCTTAACATGAATGAAGCTGGATGGCTAAAAGAACATTGCAACAGAAATCTTTGTTCTACAAATGAGCTGAACCTACCCAGACGGTCCTAACCATAAGGCCTATGGCATCCTTTCTAAGAGCCGCAATTTTGTTGACAAGGAACACCACGCTGCTATTTTTAAAGGAAGCACTCATCTTTCTGACAGCTAGTCAGTAAGTTATCTTTTGTGGTCAAACTTGCATGATTTGGCCTTAGGAAGCTCACCTGGGTGAGAAAGAGTAGGAGAAGAATGTGTTCTTCTTCCTACTGAATAAAAGTCATGCGTAAATCTCAGACAAAAAATAGAGGAAAAAAAAGAAGAATCCCTATGGCACTAAAATGTCAGAATACACATTTCCTAATAGATTAATGAGTACTATAAATATTTACATGATCTGCTGACATACCTAACTTGTAGGGGGAATATGGGAACAGGGGAAGAAGAAGCCAGATAAATATTAAAGGATATTTTAAAAATAATTATGCTGTAATCATTCTTTTAAAATCTATTTTCCTGAAATAAGGGATTCCATCTCTTTTTGGAGAAGCCATTTAATAGCCAAATTAAAGAGAGGTTAGCTCCTTCACTGCACCAGTCCCATTATCACCACTCTAATCTCCATGGTCACCCAGAGTTTGCCACCTAGAATTTTGGATGAATTAAGATTTATTTAATAATGTAGAGATCAGAAAATAGTTGGTGTCTCAACACTTTAAATCAACACATACCTTCAATCTGGGTTTTAAGAAGTTTTAGTGTTATAAGTAACTTCAGACACAGAAATAAAAAGAAAAAAAGAGAAATGTTTTCTCTTTCAATAAAGAAAAACATAAAGGCTCCAACATATTATTAAAATGACTTTGCTTTTAATTTCAACATAGAAGTGCTCTGTTTAAAACTATTAATAGTTTATTAACATAAATCTTTAGTACGTGAAGAAAAAAATAAGATGGAAAACTTTCAGGGCTGGAATGAGCTCTTATTTTCCATTTAATATTTGGGTAGGAACAATTCTTGGAAATGATCACAAACGCAATAATTACCAGCTTAATCCTAAATAGATTTGCAGCCATTCCTTTTCGTGTTATTTTTGGCATGCTGGTTGCAGCATGCTGTAATGTTGACATAACTGGTTTCTCAGAAAACAAGATTTGTGACAATTTGCTCCATTCTGCTCCAAAGACAATCAATCTGAGGCTTTCAAAGCAGGGCTAAAAATGCACACAAATCTCCCCCCTCGCAGCTGCTTCTTGTTTAACATTGTCAAATTTTCTTAATTAAAATTTGAGATCTTACGCTTGGCTTCCTCTCCCCTTCCTCTAAAGCTCAAATGACACTTTGCCTTTTTTAGCTATATGGAAGTCTACAAAAAGCCAGACAAAGGCCCTAATTGTTTTATCGGAAGACCTCATTTTTAAGTTTGTGCTTAGTATTTTTCATCCATATTACATTTTATCCAATCTGAATCTTAGCAGGCTTAATTCTGCTTTGAGGGTGAACAGAACATGCATTTCACCCAAAATCGTAATTACTGATGAAACAATCAGAGGCATTTCCTGAGGTTTTCTTGTAAGTCTTCAGTCACATGGCTTTTCAGTGCCATCTGTATACCAAAGACTCACAACTTTTTATCTCTACCCAAGCCTCTCTTCCAAATTCCAGTGTCATTTATCTAGCTGTCCTCTCAACATCAAGATGTCTTATACGATCCTTAATAAGGATTTTAAACTCATTATGTCCGTAATGACTTCTGAGCATTCCTCCAAAACCTGCTCAGTCTGCCAATTTGCTCGTCTCAGCTGATGCAACTCCACCCTTCTGGTCATTCAGGCCCAAACCCCATACATCATACTAGGGTCTGGGTCACTGTGATGGCCTCGTCTCCTGCTTCTACCTCATCCACCTCACTCTACCCTCAATATCCAGTCTTTTCAAAACATGTTAGCCCATGCCACTCCTTTGCTGAAAACTGCAATGGTTCCTCATTTCAGTCAGGGTAAAAGTCAAAGTTTTTAAAATGGCCCCATTACCTTCTGAAGATAACATTTAAACCTGCCATTAGGAGACAATATTATAGGTCTCTTGCTTTTCTGCATATCTCAAAGGAAAAGGCACTGACTGGCTTTGTTCTAGACTAGCTTTTCAAAACTGTTTAGAATGAGCAGCTTTGGAAGATGTAGTATCTCCCTCCAAAGAAGAAGGCAGGTTTGCTTACTGTCTAGTGTGAGGCAAAGAGAATGTCTATCTTCCGAGGAAAGGGCAAGAAAGTTTGCTTGCAGTCTGTTATAAAAGATTTAGGTTTGGCCATGCGTGGTGGCTCATGCCTGTAATCCCAGCACTTTGGGAAGTCGAGAAGGATGGATCACGAGGTCAGGAGTTCAAGACCACCTGGTCAACATGGTGAAACCCTGTCTCTACTAAGAATACGAAAATTAGCCAGGCGTGGTGGCCGGTGCCTGTAATCCCAGCTACTCAGGAGGCTGAGGCAGACAAATCACTTGAAACCAGAAGGCAGAAGTTGCAGTGAGCCCAGATCACACCACTGCACTCCAGCCTGGGAGAAAGAGTGAAACTCCATCTCAAAAAAAAAAAAAAAAGATTCAGGTTCCCTGAGCCTGGGGCTCCTCTGCTGTGACACAAACCCATTGAAGGTGCAGCAGCCACCTGAGCCCCTCCACATCACCCTTGTGGGACTTGGCAGGCAAGGGGAACTGGCACAAATATGCCAGTGTTCATGTTTCTTCTTGTGCCATGAATAATAAAGCATTTTTGTCTCTGACCCAGGATTCTCATGTCTTCTGCCAGAATCCACAAAACTGTGCAGGCTAACCTTGTTAGCTTGCAAGGAGAGTAAAATCTGACTCTAGTCAGTACTTACCACCTATGTGACTCATCTCCTGCTACTGTCCCCTCAGTCCCTCATGCCAGTCACATGATGTCCTTGATGTCCTCAAAACACATTTGGCAGACCCTTTCTTTTTTTTTTTTGAGATGGAGTCTTGCTCAGTCGCCCAGGCTGGAGTGCAGTGGTATGATATCCGCTCACTGCAAGCTCCGCCTCCTGGGTTCATGCCATTCTCCTGCCTCAGCCTCCCCAGTATCTGAGACTACTGGCTACAGGCGCCCACCATCATGACCAGCTAATTTTTTTGTATTTTCAGTAGAGACAGGGTTTCACCATGTTAGCCAGGATGGTCTCGATCTCCTGACTTCCTGATCCACCCGCCTTGGGCTCCCAAAGTGTTGGGATTACAGGCATGAGCCACCGTGCCCGGCCCCTGGCACACCCTTTCTTAAAGCCTTTGTATGGGCTTTTGTTTTCTTCCTGAAATGCTCTTCCCCCAGATACCAATTTAGCTCCCTCCCCTCTGTCAAGTCTTTGCTCTAACTTGACCTTCTTGATGAAGCCAACTGTAACCATCATTTTTAAAACTACGACAGACATCCTTCACTATCTCAGCATCCCCAGTCCCCTTACTTGGATACTTTTTCCCTTTTCAAATGCACCTATCACCTTCTACAGATTATTTAGGAGTCAGCGAATGTTTTCTTAACAAGTCAGATAGTAAATATTTCAAGTTTGTTTGCCTTAGATCTCTGTTCCAACTATCCAACTCTGCTGGTGCATTGAGAAAGCAGCTGTAGATAATATGTAAATAAATGGGCATGGCTGTGTTCTAGAACACTACTTATAAAGTAGCCAATCTTGGCCCGGCACGGTGATTCACGTCTGTAGTCCCCAGCACTTTGGGAGGCCGAGGTGGGTGGATCACCCGAGGTCTGGAGTTCAAGACCAGCCTGGCCAACGTGGCGAGACCCTGTCTCTACTAAAAATACAAAAATTAGCTGGACGTGGTTGCAGGCACCTGGAATCCCAGCTACTCAGGAGGCTGACAGAGAAGAATCGCTTGAACCAGGGAGGCGGAGGTTGCAGTGAGCCAAGATCATGCCATTGCACTCCAGCCTGGGCAACAAGAGCGAAACTCTGTCTCAATAAAATAAAATAAAATACATAAAATAAAATAATAAAATAAAATAAAATAAAATTAAATTAAATTAAATTAAATTAAATTAAAATAGTAGGCAGTCTGTCTGAGGGCCTTAAATTGCCAACTCCTGCATTATATAATTTACTCATCCTGTTTACTGTGTAATGCCTGACCCATCCCATTAGAATATAAGCTCCACGAAGGATGCAATCTGTTTATTCACTAGTATTTTCCAAGTGCCTGGAGCCGTCTGACAGGAAACAGTAGGAATTCAATAAATATTTGCTAAACAAAAGTGTAATCAGGGAACATATAGCTGTGGATCACTTTTCAAGTAACCTAAACCAGAGTTAGATTCCAAATCATAGATGATATTTTGGGGGTATCTTACCTGGGTTATAATGGCCACTTACCCTTAACTGTCTCACTCACCAGCCATAGGGGGAACTTCCAGCAGCCATGTTTGTTCCAAATGACCCTGTTCTCTTAGTCACAATTGTTTGAAGGGAGGGTCACCACACCTCTCCCAAGCTAGGCCAATAAAAACTCCCCCTATGAGGACTTGGAACCTGTACTGAGAAAGAGAGTCACATATGTGAACTCAGAACCATGGATAGATATGGTAGAATTGTACCTCCTGTCCCCTTGAATCTGGGCATAACCACATGACTTGCTTAGACCAATGAAATATGAATGGAAATGATCCATGTGAAAATTATGGATGGAAGCTTTAAAAGTCAACATGATTTCCAACAAATGGTGATGGGACAACAGTATATCCACACGCAAAAGAATGAAGTTGAACCTCTACCTCACATCATATACTCAAATTACCTCAAACTGGATCAAGAAACCAAACTTAAGAGTTAAACTACACAACTCTTAGAAGAAAATGTAAGTATACATCTGTATGACCTTGGATTAGGCAATGGATTTTTAGGTATGATACTAAAATCACAAGCAACCAAAAAACAAAACAAAAACAAAACCAAAAGCAGATAAATTGGACCTCACAAAAATTCAAAACCTTTGTCAAAGGACACTATCAAAAAAAATGAAAAGACAAATCACAGAGCAAAATATTTGCAAATCACATATCTGATAAAGATCTAGTAAGAAAATCAAATTTTAAAATGGGCAAAAGCTTTGAATAGCTTTTTCTCTCCAAAGAAAACATATAAATGGTCAAAAAGTATGTGAAAAATGCCCAATATCATTAGTCATTAGAAAAATACAAATCAGGCCGGCGTGATGGCTCATGCCTGTAATCCCAGCACTTTGGGAGGCCGAGATGGGTGGGTCACCTGAGGTCAGGAGTTTGATACCAGCCTGGCCAACATGATGAAACCCTGTCTCTACTAAAAATACAAAAATTAACTGGGCGTGGTGGCGCATGCCTGAATTCCAGCTACTTGGAAGGCTGAGGCAGGAGAATTGCTTGAACCCAGGAGGCAGAGGTTGCAGTGAGCCAAGACCACTCCACTGCACTCCAGCCTGGGTGACAGAGCAAGACTCCATCTCAAAAAAAAAAAAAGAAAAGAAAAAGAAAAATACAAATCAAAAAGCACAATGAGATAACACTCATTATTTTGTATTTTAATACAAAGTAAATTTTGTATTAAGGGCAAAATTATAGTTGTAAATAGGTCAGTGTTTGCCTGGACCTAGGAGGTTGAGTTTAGGGATTGACAGCAAAGGGACAAGAAGGAACTTTTTGAGGTGATAGGTGCGTTCTAAAACTGGATTATGGTGATGGCTGCACAAAAGCACACATTTTATGTAGACCTGTATTTTAAAAGGAGTAAACTTAATGGTATTTAAATTACACCTCAATAAAGGCATTTTTTGTTTTTTAAGTCAGTATGCAATTTGCCAAACTTCTCTTTGCCATGGCAATGAGTTTAATTCTACATGGTGAGGATCCAATGGCCTCCACAGTGCAGAACAAGGTTCTCTACTGACCAAAAATGCACATGTAGTATGAGCAAGAAAAAAACTGTTATTTTAAGCCACTGAGACGTGTGGGGCTGTTTGTTACTGTGGCATATCCTAGCCCATTCTAATTAATACAGAAATCAGTCCAGAGATGGTATTGGGTCAAGTTAATATTAAGTTTCATTAATTAAGGCAACAGGAATGAGTAATGTCTTAGATATGCTGTGGTGTGGTTATTTGGCATATGACACTGTGTCAAATAGAATAAATTTTTTAGAGAATTGTACTACTGGAGAACCACCTGCACTGAAAAGGGCTGACTTTTTGAAACTTAAAATGATCCTTTGGCCCCTGTGTGAGGCAGGAAAAGTTGAGAAAAATTGTTCCGCTCCTGGGGAGGGCAATTTCTTTGACAGCCTCTTCAAATACGTCCAAGAAAAATTACAGGAAAAAAAAAAATCTCAGAAGGTGAACCCAGATGCCACAGAGACTAATGAACAAGAGCACTACTCCAGGAAATGGGCTCAAGGCCCAATCAAAGAACATTCTCTATTCTCAAGCTATGGAAACTCAAAACATGAGATTTCAGAATCTTTACAGACCAGTGCTCACTGTGGCTTCCCAGGCTTCACTTTTCACCTTCTAAGTGGGAATGTTCACTGTGGTTATCCCACTTCTGTTCAACCAGTGTTCATTCTGTGTTGCTATAATGGAATGCCACCGACTGGGTAATTTACAAACAAATTTATTTCTTAGTCCTGGAGGCTGGGAAGTCCAAGGTCAAGGGGCCCACATCTGGCAAGAGCCTTCATGCTGTGTCATCCCAAAGTGGAAGGCAAAAGGGCAAGAGAGTACAAGAAAGCAAGAAAGTAAGAGAGCAAGAGAGGGCCAGACTTGCTTTCACAAAAACCCACTCCTGCAATACCAAGCCCTCTCCCAAGATAACATTAATCCATTCATGAGGATGGGCCCTCTTCACAGTCCTATCTTTTAATACCATCACTATGGCAATTAAATTTCAATGAGTTTTGGGGGGCACATTCAAACCACAGAAACCAACCAGTACATTGTGTGTTGAGGGCAAATAACTATTGGCCGGGCGCGGTGGCTCAAGCCTGTAATCCCAGCACTTTGGGAGGCCGAGACGGGCGGATCACGAGGTCAGGAGATCGAGACCATCCTGGCGAACACGGTGAAACCCCGTCTCTACTAAAAGATACAAAAAACTAGCCGGGCGAGGTGGCGGGCGCCTGTAGTCCCAGCTACTCGGGCGGCTGAGGCGGGAGAATGGCGTAAACCCGGGAGGCGGAGCTTGCAGTGAGCTGAGATCCGGCCACTGCACTCCAGCCTGAGCAAGAGAGACAGACTCCGTCTCAAAAAAAAAAAAAAACTATTTAGCTCACGGTGTCCAGATCAATTGCAGCCACATTTGGATTCAAAATAAGACAAGAGGGCATGTCACAGAGATGTCACAACCAGAAGGGATTTTTTTTTCCTCCCAAACAGAGTCTCACTGTTGCCCAGGCTGGAGTGCAATGGCGCGATCTCGGCTCACTTCAACCTCCGCCTCCCAAGTTCAAGCGATTCTCCGCCTCAGCTTCCCGAGTAGCTATGATTACAGATGCTTGAAACCATGCCCAGCTAATTTTTGTATTTTTAGTAGAGACAGCGTTTCACCATGTTGGCCAGGCTGGTCTCGAACTGCTGATCTCAGGCAATCTGCCCACCTCACCCTCCCAAAGCACTGGCATTACGGGTGTGAGCCACTGCGCACAGCCCCAGAAGGGATTTTTTGTTGTTGTTGTTGTTGTTGTTATATCCCTTGGTGCAGAAGTGAGTGTATTTTGTTTGCAGGAAAAAGAGTGAATCAGGTATCTGGCAACCAGAAAGATAGTCATTTGTGCTATTCACCGTCTACTTCTGGTGCTTCTTCCAGACACATTAGGATTGTACTTTCCTGCTCAGTTGAAGTTAGGTAAAGCTGTGTGATTTGCTTTGGACATGAAATATGTGTCACTTCTAGGTGGAAGCCGTAAGACTAAGACAGCCAGTAAAAAGGGGTCACTGGAGAACCTCTAACCAGCCTGGGCACTGGGAGGAGTATGCACTGGGGTGAAGCCTCAGGAAGTTCAGGTCATTTGCAGTGGGGAGGAGCCTGGCCTCTCCTGTTCCAGGGTGGAATGTGGGATTCAATCTGTGAGGAGGGAAGCCTACTAGCAGGACTCTTGCTTTGCTTTAGAGTTCCTGTTTCCCTTTTTTTTTTTTTTTTTTTAAACCTTTTCACCTAATAAACCCTGCCATCTCACCCTTCAAAGTGTCTGCGAGCCTAATCTTTCATGGTAGTGTAACAAGAACCCGGCTTTTAACAGAACTAAGGAGAAAGTCCTACAACAAGACCATTTTATATACACCATGCCTCCTTCCTCTTTCCATTCCGGATAGTGGAGTCTCTGGCAATCCAGGGCCCTGTGTGAGGATAATGTGGAGCTGGTCCCTCACTGGCCTGAAACAGATGATGGAGCATGAGAGGAAAAGAAGCCTTTGCTGTTATGGATATATTCCTCCCATCAAGTCTCTTCAGGAAGCACAGGAGAGACAGAAGAAATATTCTCCAAGTCGCCAAAGCTTTTCTATTCTGAATTTTAAAACTTCCTGAGCATTTCCCACATTCTTGCCCCTGAATTCCACAGGCACCCTTTATCCATTACTAGATGGTTGTTCAAGCTTTTGTTTTTAAACAAGCTCAAGTTGATTACACCAAGTTGTAACTGATGCATTCATAAATCTATCAAGTTACTCATGCCAAAGAACAAAGGAAAGACAAGCAGGAAAGCATGGGACACACTGGGAGAATCAGAGTGGACCCAGCCCAAGTGGGAATGTGGCAGAGACAAGCTACCTGTTCACCATACCTATTGCCTCTTTTTTCTGAGCCCATGGCTAGACTACATTTCTCTGCCTATTTTGTCATGAGGTAAAGCAGTGACTGAGTTCTAGCTAATGGAACTTAAACCGATATGTACCACCTTCCTCACACACCCTTCCATGCTTTGTCCCCTTCAATAGCTTGATGCAAAAGACCACAGTGACCTTAGCAGATGTGTGAAGACAGCAGAGCCACAAGACTGAAAGAACCTCGATTACTGAATCACGTCATGAAAACCCACCCACTGACAGAAACGACTGGTTTGTGACGGACATCTGTTCGCCCTAACTCACACAGGGGAGGAGGGGAAGAATTTAATGTTGGATTAGCCTTTTGTGGTTTTGCATACCCCCTCCTCTGATCCTCCTTAGAGCTGAATTAAGTAGTGGAATGGTCCCCATTTTACAGCTGGGTTAGGCAAAGTTCAGAGAAGTTAATGGCTAGGGAGAGGGAACATAGGCCACAACCTAGCCAAAGCCAGGCTCAAATATAGATCTCCTGATTCCCAGAGGCTACTACTTCTTCCACTGCACTATACCTTGAATGCTGAAGATTCCTCCTTAAACTGAACATGTCAGCAGCTAATCTTTGAGCTATTAAATAAATTACAAAAAGATGATAGAAAAGGCAATCCTTCCTTGAGACAACTGTACCATCCCATTTATCTCTTCATGCCCAGGACTTGGCCACGAACTCAGTGCAGAGAAGGGCCTTCATAGCTGTATGTTATGATTTTTTAAAAAAAAGTCTTACCAAGAAACAAAAATTCAAGTTCATACCACATTGGCAATTAAAGACCAGCAAAACAGATGTTGTGTACTGCTTCCACATGAAGATCAACCAGAGTAAGACTGCAATTCCATCAAGTGTAATTTATTTAAATAAGAATTCAATTGCATGTTAAGTAAACCAGTTGTAGCAATATGAAAATATAGAATTCTGAGGAAATCTGGCAAATTAAACCTGTATCTAAATGTAGCGTATTCTGTAATACTACGAAATGAAAAATAAAATGTGTTGACTTTCAAGTCGGGATGATTTATTTGCACTTAAAAATATAATTTCTAAGAAGATATCTGTTTTCAAAATCGTCCTAATGGTAAAACTGGGCTACAGGAACTGTTGTCATCATGTTGAAATTTTAGATTTTATATTAGCATTAGCTTAAAAATCGTAGATGATAACATTAACACAAAATCAGCAAGAGAATACTCATTGGGAACAGTTTTTATGTTAAAAATATCAGAAGTTCACAGTTTTCTTCTTTTTTCCTGACTTACATTGATAAAATGCTTTGATAGCTACAATCAATTTCACTTTCTAGTACCAGATCCAATGCCTACTTGATCAGCAGATGGATGTTACTAACACATTCATTTTATATAGAACTCACACATCTTCAGTTTCTAAAAATGTTCTGCTCTGCAAAACTGTGACCGCTGAGAATGGGAAAGATAGGAGACTAAAATGTAATGAGAAGAGAAAAAGATAAAATGCTGACAATTTTTACTAACAGAACATTAAATTATAAAGTACATACAGGTAGCTTTGATGATTCAACAAGAAACTTCACATTAGTTTACAAAGTGCTATGGCCTCTAATTTTATTTTTGTTTAATACAAATGAAAGTGAAATCCACACACTATCAAAGAATTCTGAACTCCTTCTACATGTCAAGTTAACAGAGGTTTTTAGGTGAGCAGACCACAAGACAGGTTTATTTTGTACGGTTTAAGGCAAAGTAAAATCTCCCAAATGAAACATCTACAAAATACATTTGCTTTGAGAATAAATTTCAGTAATAAGAAAATACTTCTCACTTATTAAATATACATATTTGCCTTTACATTTGATTTAGCAACTTGAATCAAAAAATGCAAGTGTTCTATGAACATCTGCAAATCAGTATTTTTAGACACCAATACATAAAATGAGTCAGTTTTCATTCAGGTGTTTGGATGTCAACAGTCAGCAAAAGAAAAAAAAAAAACAACAGACTACTTATGGAATTTTCCCTAACACAATATGAGAATGCAACATATTTTTTGAGAATTAATTTTTCTGGGCCATACATATCAGTGAAACACATATGTTCTCCTTCTGTAAATATTAATAAAGAGAACACAACAGTGCATAAGCCATTAAATTTAACCAACAGCCTAAGATTCAAAATGTTTACCATAATCTCTGTTTATGTAAATTATTTTCTTAAAGAAAAAACAAATCGCTCTACAGAAAGTAACTGTTTACTTTGAAGAATACATCACTTTGGGGAAAAAATGTGAATAAAAGCTGAACTTGGCCAGGCGTGATGGCTCACACCTGTAATCCCAGCACTTTGGGAGGCTGAGGCGGGTGGATCACCTGAGGTCA
Organism: Piliocolobus tephrosceles; assembly: GCF_002776525.5. Taxonomy (NCBI): domain Eukaryota; kingdom Metazoa; phylum Chordata; class Mammalia; order Primates; family Cercopithecidae; genus Piliocolobus; species Piliocolobus tephrosceles. Next base: position 64,791,436 of record NC_045447.1, on the reverse strand, counting down.
GGAATTCGAGACCAGCCTGACTAACATGGAGAAACCCTGTCTCTACTAAAAACACAAAAATTAGCCAGGTGTGGTGGCACATGCCTGTAATCCCAGCTACTTGGGAGGCTGAGACAGGAGAATTGCTTGAACCCAGGAGGCAGAGGTTGCAGTAAGCCAAGATCATGCCATTAAACTCCAACCTCGGTAACAAGAGTGAACTCTGTCTCAAGGGGGGAAAAAAAAGCTGAACTCATTTATTATCCCCAAAATTGCTACCTGGACGTTTGTCTACATTAAAAATAGGAATGACTTAAAATGTCTACAGGATTTCCAAGGCAAAGAGTGTCATACCTTCAAATTGAGTAAGACCATTGTATTAGTCCATTCTCACACTGCTGTGAAGAAATATCTGAGACTGGATAGTTTATGAAAAAAAGAGATATAACTGACTCAGAATTCTGCATGGCTGGGAAGGCCTCAGGAAACTTACAATAATTAAGGAAGGCAAAGGGGAAGAAAGGCACCTTCTTCTTCACAGGGTGGTAGGAAAGAGAAGTGCTGAGCAAAGGGGGTAAAGCCCCTTATAAAACCATCAAATCTTGTGAGAACTCACTGTCATGAGAATAGCATGGGGGAAACTGCTCCCATGATTCAGTCACCTCCCGCTGGGTCCCTCCCAGGACACATGGGGATTATGGGAACTACAATTCAGTAAGAGATTTGAGTAGAGACACAACCAAACTATATCAACCATGCAGCACTTCATAATAATACAACTCCTTTAAAAATGAAATAAGTAATATTCTTTCTTATACTCTTTCTTTTTTCAAATTTTTTGGCTATAAGTCTGCTACACTGAGACCAATTTATTCCTTTCCCAAATGGTGCCCAACAGACTACCAATAATTAAAACTAATTTACTAGAAAATATTAATCAGCAATAAAACTGAAGGTGTCCCTGGGATATGCCAGCATCTCTTAAATTCGTTGTTTAAATTAGTGTTTCTAAAAACTATGGCATTAATATACAAGGTGTACCGTATGTTAATATTCAACAAGTTTTACATAATGAAATTTGTTTTAAAGTGCCCTGATTTTCCCTATTAAATATCCAATCTGTAGGCATTCTTTTTAGTTAAATACAGTAAGCCAGCTGCTTTGATTTCTCCATGCAATGTCCTGTTACAGTATTACTATGCTAAACACATGTCATGGGTACATTGTAAGCAGAAGGGAATGGGGCATAGACTTCCTCTGAAGCTAGATCCACCTATCTCCTCTTGATAATTCAGGCCAAGAACCTGCTCAGCCATCTCAGTCCACTAAACAGTCCTTGCATCATTTCTTTCTGCAGTTATTAAGTTACAAAATGACTAGAATGGACTTCAACAGTCCTCTAAGAGGAGAGTCTGTCAAGATCAGACAGCAACTGCTCAACATAAAAGATATCTTCCCTGATGATGAATTCTCATGTGTCCTTTTCATTACATTTCAAGTTCAACATTTCAAAGTAACTAAATCTAACAGCAAATGTGTAAAAGACAAAACTGCCAACAGTAGGCAGCAGAAACAAGTAATCTAACACTTAAAGACAAAAATATGTAAATAACTGGACTCGGGGAGGGAGGATTTGGAGAAAAATCCTGCATTTCTTTGGAAAGAACTGTATAAAACAATGTCTATTTATTATTTGTAAGTTGTTTTGTATATAGCTATCTATAGATACATGTATCTTATGAAGAAATATCTAAAGAGATTAAAAATGTCTTAATTATATATATGCATATCACTTAGGTATCATACACATTCAAAAATAAATTATTCTCTAAGTGGGTAACATGTGTCTACAAACCTTTATTTTATATATATATATATATATTTTTTTTTTTCCTTTTTTCTTTTTTTTGAGACACCACCTCACTCTGTCACCTGGGGTGGAGAGCAGTGGCATGATCTTAGCTCACCGTAGCCTCAAACTCCTGGGCTCAAGTGATTATCCCACCTAAGTTTCCCCAGTAGCTAGTACTACTAGTGCACACCATCATGCACAGCTAACTTTTTTTTTTTTTTTTTTGGTAAAGATAGGGTCTCACTATATTGCCCAGGTTGGCGTCAAACCCCTGGTCCCAAGTGATCCTCCCACTTTGGCTTCCCAAAGTGTTGGGATTACAGGCATGAGTCACCATGGCCAGCCTTTAAATAGTAATATTGGCCTAGTTGACAGAGTCAATGTTGAAACATTAATAACAAAGCAATTGAAAAGGTTTCACTAGATTTCTCAGAATAATTTTATCTTAGAAAATATTGGGCCAGGCACGGTGGCTCACATCTATAATCCCAGCACTTTGGGAGGCTGAGGCGGGCAGATCACCTGAAGTCGGGAATTAGAGACCAGACTGATCAACATGGAGAAACCCCATCTCTACTAAATATACAAAATTAGCTGGGCATGGTGGCACATGCCTGTAATCCCAGCTATTTGGGAGGCTGCGGCAGGAGAATTGCTTGAACCCAGAAGGCGGAGGTTGCAGTGAGCCGAGATTGCACAATTGCACTCCAGCCTGGGCAACAAAAGCAAAACCCTGTCTCAAAAAAAAAAAAATATTAATCATGAAATCTATCTTCTCAAAGATGTGAATCACTCTTCTATGACTCTAACAACCGTACTTTGTAAAAAAGTAAAGAATGTAAAATCAAATTAAAATCAAAATCTCAAAAATAAAATTTCTTATTCTAGTACATAAGGAGTTTGGCGGAGGGAGGGCAGAATAATGTTCAAATATGCCAATGACACTGATTATCTGCAGATAAACATGATGAAATGAAAGTATAAGGGCACTTAAATAGAAAAAGCAAACTTCACAGATATGTATGTGAAGCACAAATCAGGTGATCATAGTAGACAGCAAGTAAAAGCCAGAATTACCGAAAGCAGGCTATTGGGAGGCCTTTAAGAAGTGCAGCATGTATGAGTGAATGCTCTGTTAGCATTCAGCACCATTCCCACATGTGCTGTAAGCCATTCCGGGTGCTCCGCAGCCATGTGTGGCAAGGGGCTACTGTATTGGACAGAGCAAGGCTGAGGGAAAACAACACGGCTTACAGGCTCATGAGGACGAGGTAATTTTCTAAGATCCATTCCAGGCCCAAGGAATCACAAAATCTTAAGGTATTAAAGCATCACTGGAGTCTTCATTAACTCATTTTAACTAAATGTATTTGAATTTCAGATTTCTAAATATGGAGACTATAAATAGGAAAAAAAAAAAAAAAAGCAGAAATACAGGCAGGGGAAAATGAATGAAGTATTAGATAATTCCAGAAAGATTTTCCAGTTGGCCACAAAGACCTTTTTAAAAATTATTTTTAATGTCCAAGCTGGGGGAAAACCCTTCTATTTATGAAGATCGACAGACTAGACTCACTTTAAAAAGGAGTGGATCATGAAGTCAGGAGATCGAGGCCATGCTGGCTAAGCAAAGCTACATGCTGGGCAGGAGAATGGCCTGAACTCAGGAGGCAGAGTTTGCAATGAGCTGAGATTGTGCAACTGCACTCCAGCCTGGGTGACAGAGTGAGACTCCATCAAAATAACATAACATATCATAACATAACATAACATAACATAACATAACATAACATAACAGGAGTGGAATCATAAGTATTAACACCAGGGATTGTTAGTGTCTATCACAACTACCTCTAATAGTAGCTTTGAAAGAGAAAACATTCACTTTTATTTGAAACGGTGGGGGGAGCACTTTTTCTTCACACACTACACTGATTTGAAGCCCTAATAGAAGAATCATAGAATGACCTCAAAGTTCAACTAGTGTAAGCTTCTAGGACAGGCAGAAATGGCAGTCACATTAGCCCTGCTTAAACTCACCCCTTTGCAGAAGAATTGGTCATTGATTTTAGACTGTTGGGTTTTCCGATAATGAAAAATCTTACTTGGCACGGATTAATCTGGAATTCAGCTTCCTACAGCTTTTATCCACTTGTCTCATCTCTGCCCTCTGAGGACAAAGACAGGATCAATGGACTTAATTTTCCTATATAACTTGGAAACTTCTTGTATCAAGGAGCATAGAAAACATTAACATATATGTTCAGATAAGAGCTGATGCAGTTCACCTTTCATTCATTGTCAAGGGGAAATCATGCCTTCCTCGTCACCATTCCTACAAAGCACAATGTTACTTAAATTTATACAGCACCAGTCAGAACCCTGCCTCTCCATTAAGGGAAAAAAAAAGGCAATTATGCCAGGAACTACAGGAAATGCACTGTCAGACACAATGCGCAACCCAACCCCATCATAAATGCCCCTCAAAAAGCTAGATAAAACTGTCACTTCAGTATTCATTCTTCACAGAACACCCTAATAACTCCAAAATGCAGTATTAGCTGATGCCACAAGAAGTCGGTGCCACTACAATATCTTGAACATAGCAGGAAACACAAATATTTGTAGCATTTTGATATTACAGTACTAAAAGATCCACTGGATATACTCTCCATAAAGAATAGGAAATAAAAATAAAACAAAATATAAATAACAAAAAAGATTTTTATATGGAGATGAACTTCTTTTATATTTGTTTAGTAATGCAGAGTTAAAATAAAAATGGCCATTCTAAGCTTAAAATTCTTTCATTTTATATCCAAGTGAATTTTTTTACTGACTTGCAGCTTCTCACAGTAATAATGTAAGAATATATGTTCAGTATACCCACAGTCACAATGTAGGTGTATGCTTTCAAAAATAATGTTAACAAAGCTCTTCTAAGAACTTTATAAAGTTTTTCCAAAGCTATACACAAATAATTTTTAATGTATTTTCCACTACTAATTATAATGACAGTTAATTTTATTTTCTATTTTGTCTGTACCTAAAGTTGTATTATTATTAACACATTGATATCTACCACCATAGTTTTTGAAAGGGTGGTACTCTGACTTGAGTTCTATTAATCATCTTTCATTGGATATACATCCTTAGTGTCGGTCAAGAATTGGTACCTTGAAGAAAACAAGCCACACACTGCTTGATACATGTCCATGTGGCCAGGAAACTGCTTGATACGGGTCCATGTGGCAGGGAATGGCAGGAGCAAGTTCGTCTAACCTGGGTAGCCTACTGTCAACATCAAACACATGAATACACAGAAAAGTATTTGAATTTCTACGCTTCTTTCATTTTACAACACAGACCACAGTATCAGCCAATACTTTTGTGCTGATACTGTAATCCAGGCATAAAAAACCATAATTATTATAACTCATAGTTTTGTATAGCCTTTTACAGTTAACAAAAAGCTATCATATGTTTTATCTCATTAAGCCCTCACAAGTACCAAACACTATGCTGCTATCCACACTGGGGCAGCTGAACCACGAAAAGCTGAGCTACTTACTCCGTGTCATGGAACTATTAACCCACAGAGATGAACTCCTGAATCCCAATATGTGGCTCCTTCTGTTCAGCTGCAGAGGCTTCTGTGACAAGTTATTCCTCAAAATGGAAACAGAAATAAGGCCCAGATTCATCGACTCATGAATTGTCTTTCCTCACTCTGGATGCCACAACACATATGTGTGGGGAGTGGGGGACAATGGTGATGACTGAAAAAACACTCCAAGTGGGAATGGTTTGCATTCAACATTTTAAAGTCATTTGTTGAAAATAAATACCTAATACATAGACTCACAGTTACAAAACTGAAAGAGACCTTGAAAAGTCATCTGTTCTTTAATCCAGATTTCACAGAAGAAAATACGGTGACACACAGGGCACGGCGGACTCCCTCAAGGTCCCCTCACTAACCGCTAACGGGTAGCAGAACCAGGACCATACAGGGTGTCAAGTTCTCTTCTGCTCCATGCTCTGATTCTGTTTCCCAACTAAGGGACTAAGAAAGGTCCAGATATCTACAAGGAGACATCACAGTGCTGGAGAGATTAGAAAACTAGGTCTTACCAACATCTTAAGTGTAAAAATTATTGATATTTTACATATCATTTAAAGCAGCAGGAACTTTACTTCCTAGAAGAAAATTAATCTATGTATGTATTTCAGGCTCTCATTGCTAAGGTTAAGAAAAATTCCTAAAATATGACACTTTCTTCCCGTTAGATACACAGGGGTTTTTGAATTTTGTTATAATAGACTTAAGTACATTCAAAATCAGTCTCTCCAAAATGCCACCACCTTTAATCAAATGAAGAGTAAAAAACCATTAACTGAATACTGGATCATCCTTTATAGATACAGGTCTCTTCAACCCATGAAGTACATTACTTCCCATCCGTGTTCGTGTTCTCAGACTGTATTTTTCAGAAGTCTTCTGAAGGTCACTGCTAAGTTATTTTAAATGTAAGTGATATTTATTTATCTTCTGAAATTTAAATACTAGGCAACAAAATATCTCAAAAGTTTAACTACCCACAAATCTAAAATTGGCTCAACCTGTAAGCTATTTGCTAAACAATATCAATTTCCACATTAAAAAAATAAATAATCTAATTAGACTATTGCATCTGCAAGTCTTTCAAAAGACTTCTTCACTCCCCAATTCAAATCTAATATGAAATTCTTTTGGGGGAGGCAAAATACAAGAATTGTCTAGATAATATAGAATGCCATTCCATAGGAAAAAAAATTAGGTAGACCAACAGCAAATCTCTCAGATGATAGAAAATATTGACAATAAAATTAGTTTTTTGTCTCTTATTCACAAGATCACTTTTCCACTTTAACATAAGATTGAATCTATAGCAGATTGCCGATGCTAATTGAGGGAAAATTCCATCCTTCAAGTTCTGATCAATCTGAGGAAGGTTTTCTCCAGAGGTGAAGAGCTGCCTGAATTCTGAAGTGTAGTCTGGACTCCAAGGAGTAATCTTTGTAGTTGTTCCTGAAGACAATAACAATAAAATTGTATAGACAAAATTTATTTATATACCAGGGTACCACCACTGTCCCATTCCGCTCTGTGATCTGATTATTTACTTTCAAACTCTAATATGCATAACAGATTCTGGTTCTGTTGGGGGGTTTTGGGGGAACTGCAATAATGTGCATTTCTAGAAGCTTCCTGGTAGTCATCTAAAGGTCATACTTTGAGTAGCAAGGTTCTGCTTAATTACCAAACCATTCATAAGCATAGCAAGAAGGTTGTGAGAAGGGCTGAACGAATTTTGTGAACTAGTCCTAAATAATTAGACTTCCTTTTTTAAATTGGAAAACTTTTTCTTTCTTTTTTTTTTTTTTTTTTTTTTTGAGACGGAGTCTCGCTCTGTTGCCCAGGCTGGAGTGCAGTGGCGTGACCTCGACTCACTGCAAGCTCTGCCTCCCAGGTTCACGCCATTCTCCTGCCTCTGCCTCCTGAGCAGCTGGGACAACAGGCGCCGGCCACTACGCCTGGCTAATTTTTTGTATTTTTAGTAGAGACAGGGTTTCACCATGTTAGCCAGGATGGTCTCGATCTCCTGACCTCGTGATCTGCCCGCCTCGGCCTCTCAAAGTGCTGGGATTAAAGGCGTGAGCCATCGCACCCGGCCCTGATATTTTTTTCGTCTATTTAATATCTCCCTCTAGCTAACAGAGCAGAAACGATGCCTGCTTAGTTTATAGTTGTCTCTCTAAAGCCTTTACTAGTGTCTGACACATAATAGGTGCTCAGTGAATAATTGCTGAATTTGAATAAATGGACAAATCACTGTTGATGACCTAGAGCTAGTCTGGCATTCTTTCTCTACTGCAGGAAGTGTTCAAGGCAAACAGGCCACAGGGTTTTTGCCTTACCTATGTGATCCATGACCACAGGTCTAAAAGCTATTGCCTACCAGAATGATAAAAATACTTTGAAACTGCCATGATAAACAGAAAAAAGAGAGAGTCTGGGTAAGATGTGCAAGCTTCACAAGATCGATGGCTCTTCAAGGAAATAATAGGTATGGCTGAATACACTGAAGGCTGGCAAACAAGGACCCAACGGCCAAATCTAAACACACCCATTTATTTACATATTACCTTCTATGACTTCTTTTGATATAATGGAGTAGTTGCAATGGAGACTTTATGCTGTAAATCTAAAAATATTTACTCTCCAGCCGTTTACACAAAAAGCTGGCCAACCCCGATACAGAATAAAATAAGTTAGAAATCTTTCAAATAGATGCCCATAATCGTATCTGTAAATAGTCACAGGGTGAGGCAGTAAGAGGGTTGGAAACAGCACAATTACAGCAAAAGCCATAAGCATAAATGTTAGCAAAAGTAGCATTCTTACTAATTTGACATTATTAATTTTTAAGTATATAATGTTACTGCTGTTGTTACAGCAATATTGACATCTCTGACTCCATAACGATCAAGGAAAAGCTGCCTTCAACACTTACCTTGCAGTTTCTAGGAACTTTATGGCCCTGTCAATTTCCCCCTGGCTTTTATACAAAGATGCCAATTCAAACAAAGTGAACGGCACTAGGTAGTGGTCATACTTCAGTAGCTTTTCACTGAAAGAGTGGAGGAAAAGCAAGTAAATCTTAACAGAACAAGAAATACACATTTTCTAAATATATATTATTCCCATTCCTCAGAAAATCTGTGCAGCACTAAGTCTACTACCATAGAAAAGCCGCCATTGTATAGTTATAGAACTCATTAAACTATGGCAATAAATAATGTTCTTTTCATATATTAATCTTTTATTCCTTAATGTAAACCCAGCACTGATGGTTGATTGCTGTCTCTTAGGTAAATCAGTGCATACAGATCTTTGAAGATTAACCCTAGAAATGGCAAGATCATCTTTCTGAACATGCATGCGTTCAGAAAATGACTCCATTTAGAAATAAGAAAGTTGTATTATTTTTAAACTAAGGTTCAACTCCCTTTGTATTTTCAAGCCTTATAATGCTTTAAAAGGCCAATAAAGAAATGGTCAACACTTCTGTTTTCAACACCATTATGAGAACTCTCTGGTTATAAAACATCTAGAAGCACTGAAAAAAATATATAACTAACACCATTTCAAATGCATAGCTTAGCTCACCAGAACATAAGAAAAAACCCTCAAGTGTCAAAAACAGCTAGAATTGAAAAAGTGAGACTCTACATATGTGGGATGATGCTGAATGAGCCCTGTGGTCTGCCTCCATCTGAGTCAAGGGCTTTGTACCCTAATGTCCATGCAGGAGATGAGGCCTTAGGCCCTCAGAAAGCAGGGAGTTGAAACTGAGACCTCTGTTTAAAGCTGGGATCCTTACAGTACTACTCCTTAAGAGAAAGGCAGGTTAGAACAAACCCACTCACTGGCAAACGAGAAAGACAAAGACAGTTGTCTCCCTGGCCAGCACTTTCGATGAGAAGAAAAAATAATTCCTTAGGAAATTAAAAACCAATAGGCATGCCCACACTGAATGCGCAATTCAAATTTATATTGTCTAAATGATCCAAGAAGTAAACAAGAAATTAACATGAAAGAGGCCCTGGGCAGAAAAAACCTTTAGGGTACCTGACAGAAATAAAATGCAAAATCACTGTAGAGCAACTCTTCCTCAATATAGTCTCATAGTAATCTCAAGATAAAACTCCAATGAAGGTGAGTTCACAATCCAAAATTATAAAGCACATGAGCAAACAATTCACTATGAGATTCACAGACAAAAAAACAGCACAATAGGTCATCCTTTTGATCATCCTTTTAATCCTTATAAAAACACTAATAAAATAGAATTCCATGGATACTTCTTTAACATGTTTACTAATTACAGAATATTAGTAAAGACGGTACATTTGGGAAGTATTTTGTCTTTATTCTTATAGGGGCACCAGTCCTCTATATTCCCATCAATACCGTCAGGAAGAAGGGGATCAGGTGGCCATGGACGGAAGGGCACGTGACACAGCACAGGATGTCCACCAGCAGTCTATGGCTGAGGCTGTTTTGGCTTGCAGAATATTTTCAAAAAATTTGAGGCAATATTTTAAAATCAGGTGATTTTACATAAAATCCAGATTCCAGGCTTTTCATGAAAAATGGTAGGGATTATTGCTATTGGGCCCACACTGTGCAGAGCAATAATCCAATAGAGCTGAGGAGTGTGGCTACACCCTTCAGAGAAAACACCCTAACCTACAGAGCCTACCAATCCTATTCCTGCTGCCACTCGGCTGGCCTGATCAAGTCAGGTTACGTGTCTGGCCCCTGTAGATACTGCCTTTGTGCAGAAAAGGGCCAGGGATCAGAACCTTGATTCAACTCTACGGTTAGTAATGGAGCAGGACATCATCATCAATGCTACTGGGGGGGGAATAAAACCAGAACAAAACTCAATTGTATACAGAAGAATTGCCCTTTAGCAAAAGAGAGAGAGAGTGCTCATCATATGACTCTCTTTCCTGCCACATTATTATCACGGTGATGGCAAGTCTGTTTACTCAGCTCTGAATCCCTAGAATCCAGCACAGTCTCTGGCACAGAGTGGGTGCTCAAATATCCGTGGAATAAATGCATTTGGGCAAACAAATGCATGAATTAAATCAGTATTGGAAGCCAGGCATAGGAGCACACACTTGTAGTCCCAGTTACTCAAGAGGCTAAGCTGGGAGTATCTCTTAAGCCCAGGAGTTCCAGGCTGTAGTGAGCCATGATTGTATTACTTGCACTCCAGTCTGGGCAGCAAGGAAAGTCCCCCATCTCTTAAAAAAAAAAAAGAAAAGAAAAGAAAAAAAAAAAAAAACTAAAGAAGTATGCAAAAAATAAAAAAATTAATGAGTAGCAGAGGTTCAGTATGATGCTGCCAGAGCTTGGCTAGACACCTGTTAGTTGAGCTATAAATACAGTTTTTGTGAGTCATCTTTAAACACCAAGTAGAAATACATAAAGCCATGTTCCACCTAGACCATAATTTTGTTCACGAGGAACATAAACAACAACAAAACACTACTGGATTTTCTTTCTGGTAATACCAAGTAAGAGTTTAGCAGTAAGAGATAAAAGCATTTTGCATCACTTTCTCACAGCAATTCCCCAGAAACCACAATTTGGACTTGGGTTGGTTTTATTGTTTGGTCTTACCTTTCCATAACATGATTGTAACACAGTTCAGCTTGCAAGGGCCGCTGTAAGTTCTTGAGGCAACATCCTTTAAGTAACTTCACTAAGCACTCGTCATCCACAGAGAAGTTGTTAAAATCTTAAAACAAAAAACATACAAAGGAAACACACAAATAAAAATACTTTTTAAGATCTTAAGAGAAAGAATAAAGTTTCAGAAGGATCATTTAAAAATAAGGAAAATAATTTTTAGCATTTGTTATGCCTCACTAAATAAAATACAATGAAATTATTTTAAATGAAAAGAGCTGGGCACAGTGGTTCACATCTGTAGTCCCAATGCTTTGGGAGGTCAAGGTGGGAGGCTCACTTGAGCCCAGGAGTTCAGGATCAGCCTGGGCAATACAATGAGACCCCATCTGTACAAAAAACTTTTTTTAATTACTGGGCATGATGGCATGCGCCTGTAGTCCCAGCTACTCAGAGACTGAGGCAGGAAGATCACTTGAGCCCAGCAGTTCGAGGCTGCAGTGAGCTATGATGGCGTCACTGCACTGCAGTCTGGGTGAAAGAGCAAGACCCCATCTGATACATACATACATTCCTACAATGCTGAATTTACTATAAAAGAACACCATTTTATTAAGGAGTTCACTCTATCCACTTTAAAATATTCTTCAGGTGGTCATACTCTGAGGTTTGTGACCTTAGATACCACAACCAGAAATCTGAACTCTAAATAAAGTAAGAGTTTTATTAATCCTATAAAAGGTAAAGCCATGAGGAACAAGAAGGCTGCCTCCTCCTGTTGTTTGGCTTCTGTGTTGGCTTCAATACAGCAGTGGATAACACTTCCATATGGAGAAGCAGATGGCCTTATCCCCACTAAAAATTCAGGAAGTAGAATACCCTCTCCAGATCATTATGTTTACTACTTATCAATTCTCCCAGGTTGTGTTCTTTTGGGGGGAAATTATGCCATAAGATTAAACCAAATGGTTCTGAAGTACATGAAAGGCACCTAAAATCTCCACAAACTTCTAACTGCTTGAGGAAAATGTCAAGGATTTTTTTCACCACTTTTTCCCTTTTGAAAATGCTCTCACCTTCTACAGCCCAAGGCAAATATCTGTTAAACAGAAGGAATCATATTATGTGTGACATCTATCTGACAAAGGTAGCCATTCCACATTTACACTTTTGAAATTTTCTTGCAAGTTACAGGCAAGTACAACATTATTCCAAGACAGACTGACAATTTACACATTTCAGGCTGTGACAGTAGAGAGGACGGCAGTAAAGGGAACACACGAGGCCTTGGGAGTCGCTCCTATTGAAATCCGCCTGCTTTCAGCACAAACCTCAGAAATCATCACTAACACATGCTGGCAGTTTAGATGGTAAACCACTTGTCTATGGAGATTAACGATGCTACTTAACCAATCAGAGGGGGTTACTTCTAGGTGCTGAAAACTGAATATTCACCTCTAACTTTCAAGCTCTGATAGGTCATTCACCCAGAAAATACAGGTATCAATAACACATTACCTTTTCTATTATTAATTAGAATCATTTTTCTACCAAAATAAAATTCTATCCATTGCTTTTAATCATGGATGTTAAAATAGACATTCAAGAAGTAATATCTTTTAGGACCTAGAACCAGAACCAAACCAAAGGGTCCATATTGGATGCTAGCTTGTAGTATCATTTTTATGCATTCTACTGAGTTTCCCGTAGCATTGTATCGACAGTTTGTGTTATGACAACATTCTGGTGCTCTGTGAATGATGATTTTGTTGAGGAACAGACATAACATCATGGGAAGTTAAAATACCAGTAAAGCCGCATGTAACTTCTATGATGAACTTGAGTTAGGCATATGGCAGGTGGGTTCAAAAATACCACATTGCTCCAAAAATCTCAGATGGCAAAATCATTATTTCCTCCAACTACAGACCATTATCTAGCAGATGATTATTTTCCCTCGAAGTATAAATGCTTTGTCATGATTTTCAACCTCATGAATGTGTTCATAGATGAGCATTTCAACACATAACGCACATGTAATATGTTTCCATTTAACATTCAAAGAAAATTACATGATAAAGCTACTAGAGCACAATTTTATCACAAAAGATCTGCTGAACTTTTATGGTAGATAGGCTGAGAAATAGGGAAATTTGAACCCCAAACTACAAAAAGTATCTATGCTGAAATTTTTAGAAGCTAGCTGAAATGCCCCCAAGAGAAAAATCTGAAAAAAGATTTAGAAAGTAAAAAATCATAAAGTCAGTATCACTTTCCCTTTTACATAACTCTCACAATATTTGCTATATAATTTCATTAAGCAAATTAGTCAAAGTGGAACTTCTGGTTACATGTTGAATTTAGTTAAGATTTCAAATGAAACACTATAGGAATTAATACCAAATGCCGACTCCAGGGACGTCACCAAATTCTGTTCTATCTTCAAAGTTCTATCTTTTGGATCAGCGGCCAGCATTTAATAACTATGGCCAGAGCATTGCAGAGTAGAAGATCAGTTGTATCGTCTACCATCTTTTACTTTAGACACACTTGCAAAGCTAGGAGAAGCCAATACATAGCCAGTTTCTAATAATGGGGGTGGGGGATGGGGTGGAAGATGATGTAACCTTGGGTTTCCAACTTCTCTCCATTTTCCAACTTCTCTCCATTTTCTAATTATGGACGTTTTCTTCCCTGCTCTGAAGGATAGAAGCTTAATTACTAAACTGTCCTAACAGTTCAAGGTGGCAAGGAGAGCAGGAGATAATCTTCTTGCATAAAACGACTCCTAGAAGAGGTCATAAGTTTCACATGCAATATCTGGCAAAGGTGATCTTCAGAAAATGAACTAATTATTTCACCCAGAGAGAGACACACTAAGCCAAAACTGTGGGTAAGTATGGCATGTCTGTCTGTCTGTCTCAGCTCCCTCCTGCCCTGCTTAAGTATCTCTAAAGCCTATCATCTCAGCATGTCATTAAGAGAAAAAGGAATGGGTGGAGGGGAGTGACTTGGTTTTCTACTTTCCACTGCATTTTACTGGCATAGTGTGATAAAATATATTTCCCCTCAAATTTTGCCCTCAACAAATGGTGGGTTGGGGGCGGTGAAGAGCTTGCTCAAATAGGAGGCTGGGCTCCTGGAGTGCCCATCTTTTTCCAGTTAAGAAAAATGAGTTAACTGTTAAAAATTTTCCCCATCATTCCTGAATATCTATGCCCTTTACCATGTTTATCATCACAGAAGTTCTCATTTTACTTATGTGGTTAGAATATTACAAAAGACCATTTCTCTTGGGATAATACCTAAGTGACTTGGCATAGAAAAGAAATATAACACAGGCTATCACTTATGGCATTGTTTACCCCTCTTAAAAATACAGAATCAAAAAATGTCAGGGCAAGGAAACAACTTTGGATAGCATCTGGTCCAACACTCCACCCACTTCACAAGAAAACAGAGGTGTTACCCGGAGTCTGACGGCTGCAGAGCTAGACTATAAGCCCAGACTGCCTGATTCTGATTCTCCTTTTACCACATCAGTTGCTTCCAGTAAACTGAAGTGTGGCCTCTAGCACAACCAAATGTAATAGGTAGAATAAATTGTGATAACATTTCACCTTGAAAACTATTCCCAGTGTCTGCAGAAACACACTAATGGTTAGACAGCAATAAGGAGGAATAGAAAGAGTCGCAGCAAACTCAACCCAGAGAGAAGTGCATGTTTCCTTGTGATGCTGTAAAATTCCAATGCTGGGCTTCCTCCCTTCATCTTTTTTGTCACAGTTTTAAGATATAGTTCACATACCATACAATTCACCCATTAAGAGTATACCACTCAGTGGTTTTTAGCACATTTACAGAGTTGTACAGCCATCACCACAGTCAACTGTAGAACACTGTCATCACCTCCCTCCCCAAAAAGTTATCATAACCACTTCCATCCTCCATCCTTCCATCCTCCATCCCTAGGCAACCACTCACCTGCAGTCTGTCTTTATAGATTTGTCTATTCTGACTATCGTGTAAAGGGAACCATATAACGTGTGGTCTTTTACAGCTGGCCTTTTTCCCTTAGCAAGATGTTTCCAAGGTTCACGCAGTTGCAGTGTCATTCCTCACCCAGACCCCTGCAACTCAAGCTCTTTGTCCTTGTGATGTATACAAATTAATGTAGGCAGATGTGCACAGGGAAAACACAGGACAGGGGTCTGTCTGAGCAGAGACAAAGGCTCCTTGGTGCTTACTGTGTATACTTACTTTGACTTTGTAAAGCTGCCTCAGCTTTTTCAACAGTTACCAACAGATTTTCAGAAAGGTCTTTTCTTTTGCACACTATTGAAAAACCGTTCCAGACATACATCATTTCCTAATGAGGAAAAATGAAAACCATTTGCAGTTATATGAGGTTATTCAATGTCCTTTATGATCCCCAAGCAATGTTCATGTGTTTTGCCTTGGTTTCTAGGAACCTCAAGACAATATTTACAGATAATTTTCCTTTCTTTTTGCCTTTTATACTGTGAAGTAATTCAGTATATGTTTTTACCAAAAACTTAATTTACTCATTCATATAACAAATATTTATTAAATATCTACAAGCATTTAATTCTTTTGGAAGGTAATAGAATACAGATACAGAAATATTTTAAACCGATACCATGAATAATTCTGTTTAATGTAAACTTTTGTTGTTACTTTTAAGAAAAATATTTTTAAGTGTCTGCCAGTTTTTTACATAAAATGTTTCCAAGAATATCACTGGATATAAACATTGGAATATTTTACTGGGCTTAGGATCTTTTATACCATTAGAAACATGGTCCAGTAATGTAATCCAATATGCAGAAAACGTATTCATTTAAAACCCATATGGCTGAATGACAGCTCCTAAAATGTAAACTAATGATTTCTCATTACTTATTATATTTAATGGGCTACCAGATGAGAATTTTTTTGGATCAAAAGCAAATGTGCTTTTGCTTGAAAATATTTTTCTAATGTTCCTGAGAGTGCAGTTAATATTTTTAAGGGTATGAAGTAAGCAGGGTAATTAGTATCTTCTTGGAAATAAATTTTAAGATATGATAAAAATACTGCTTGAAAAGCCTCTTAGCCGGAAGTAGTGGAAATGAGAACAACACACTCAAGCAGAAGGGCAGCAAAAGTGTCTTTACCTTATGGCACCCAAAACTAAGATCATGACACTCCACCTTCATTCAGTTTTACATGTAACAATTTCTTGTTGCTAATAGAGTAAGAGTTAAATTCAATAACAGAATATTTTTTAAATTGATGATGATCTTTTAAAAATTCCTTTTATGGATGAAATCTTTTTATTGGAAGGAGGCAAGCTCATATCTGAGACTTTATGAAAAACATGCTTTTGGTAAAATTCCTAGGTACAAAAAAAATAAAAATAAAAAATCCCAGCACTAACATTTCAAGCCAATTTCCTACACATTCTACATCCATAGACCTGGAGAAAGAAGTGCAGTGAGTTAATCTTCCCTATGGTTCTTAACAGTCAAAGCAGGATACAATTACATACACACTGGTATCTAAGTACTAAGGCAAAGAAAGACGACAGTCTAGAAAATTTTCAGTACAGTTCTGTGAGACAGAAAAACCTTCCCAATGCAAATCACCTAATAAAAATTAATCAGGCATGCAGCTAAGGCTCTAAATGGTTAAGCAGCAGAAGGCTCTCATGTGAGCTGGGAGAGGGAGATGTTTGGTTATTTGTGTGATTTACACAGTGTTCTTGTTTTTATTTGTGCTCAGACATGATTACGGAGTGGTCATATTTTTGTCTTGCTCCATCACAATCACAGAATGTCCCTGTGTGATGCTGAAGTTCTCTGAGTTTGTGTTAGGTAGGAAACACCTGGACCTAGGTGCTAGGCGCCAGCTAACTCCTGTCTGAGTTAGTCAGGGCGAGGCTGCATTGTGCTTTCTCACAGGATGTATAAAGAGCTCCCATAAATCATTAAGAAAACAATCAACAACCCAATGAAAAATTAGGGAAGAATATGAACAACAATTCACGAAAGAAAAAATAAAAATGAAGAAACACATGAAAAGATGCTCCACCACATCCACAAGGAAATGCAAATTCAAATGGCAAAATAGTGTCAGTACTTATTTAAATTGGTAGAGCACTTTTTGAGGGAAATTTAACACTATCTACCGAAATATTAAATGTATATATTCCCTTGAACCAGGAATTCCATTTAAAAAAAATCCTTCACAGATAATTATATGCACACGTACAAAAAGAGAATATTCATTGTAGTGTGTAATTACAAAAACTGGAAAAATCTAAATAACTGTCAAAGAGGAATAATGAAATAAACTCTGAATTAAAAAAAAACAAAAAACAAAAAACTCAGGAAACCCGAGTGGAGGACCACAGACATCAGCTTACAATGAACAGCTTTCCTGTGCTGACTATCTATATAAAAACTAAAGCACCAGAAGAGTCATAGTAACTTGATATATCCAGTATTTTTTGAAGAAGACTTCATTAAGAAAATTTAAGTTGAAATTGTGTTTTTCACAGAAGCCTTGCCTAAATGGCACAAAGTTTAAGAATGTGAGCTGGAGCTAGAATACAACAGCCAGCAGCCAGTTATGGCTCTTGAGCACTGGAAATACGGCTAGCCCAAACTAAGATGTCCTCTAAGTGTAAAAGACACACTAAATTTTTAAGACTTGGTTCAATATGAAAGAATGTATATATCTCATGGATAAGCTTCTATCAATTACATGTTGAAATGACAAAATTTTGCATATACTGGGTTAAACAAAATATATTCTTGAAATTCATTTCTATTTCCTCTTACTTTTTTAATGCGGCTACTAGAAAAGGTAAAATTACATAATGTGGCTTGCATTAGAATTCAACTCATCTTCAATGGAATCAACTTCTATCTAAATTTCTTTATCTAAAAAATGTGGTTAAGAGTTAACTATACTCAAAAAGTTGTAAGAATTAAATGATATGTTTTTAGTAGCTTTATCGTAATGCCTGGAGCATATTAACCAGTCAAAAACCATTAGCTACAGGTTTTTTTTGTTGTTGTTGTTATTAATTACTTATTTAGAAATGTTCAACTTACAACAAAACTTAAAATTGTTTTTAAGTGAGCTAAACTTCATAACCAAATTTAGATATGCTCCCTGCTGCTGTGAGTAGATAATTTACTTCTAGTACATGAAAAGTAAATAAAATAAAAGCAGATACCAGAGCAGGTAAGATGAGCTTCACAGGTGCAGGCAAGGAGGCGGAGTAACGCCGAGCCTTCCTCACAGCAAACTTCTCAGTAGGGAGAGATTTCCCGGCAATTCTCTGCTTCAAGCTGTCCACCTGTCTGTGAAGAGCCCCAGCCCAGTCCCAGAGAAAGGTCATGGCAACACATACGTTATTTATACCTGTGGTTTTCACAGTGAACTTCACAGGCCACCAGCAGCAGCATCACCTGGGAACCTATTTGAAATGCCAATTTTCAGGCCCTACTCTAGACCTACTGAATCAGCAACTCCAGGGCTGGGGCGGAGCAATCTAGAGTTTGATAAGCCCTCCAGGTGATTCTGAGGCACACTCAAGATTGAGAACCACTGATTGACACATATTTCTTTCCAGTCAACTTAGCTAATGTCTTAAATCTATCAAACACAGTCCAGGAAATCTGGGTATACAATTGGCAACTTCTGTGAATAAGCAGGAAAGAGTTCAAAGTATTTACTTATGCTGTGGATACTCAGGGAGAGAGAAGACGGTACACTGGTATATTGCCTATTCTTATTTGCAAGTATTACACAGATCTATAAAATAATATGGCCCAAAAGATAGCCATCAGTTAATATATAATTTAAGAAAATGTTTCCCAAGTACAGGTTGTTTGGGAAATAATCAGCTTAGGACATGTACCATGTTTACAAACTTCCTTTTAAAAATTTTTCAGAATTCCAATTATGAAATTCACAAGCAGGTAAAAATGAGAGTAAGATAGGGAAACTACATGTTCCTGCGAGCACTTTCTCATGCAAAATTTTATGAATGCATCAAACAAGTTGCTGAGAAAGAATTCAAGGGAATACTCAATTACTTCACTGAAAGAAAAAGTAACATGAAATAACATGCCTCCAATATGAGGTAAGCTTGTGTTAGGTTACTTCTGGGCACAATATGGAGCTATGGATTTTAAACTAGTGTACCATCATTTATGTTCATTACCATCAGTGGAAAAGACAGTGGAAATGTGAGGTGGGGGTCAGAGGAAGGGGTCAGAAGCATGTCTCAGACAGGAACCCTTGTAGTTGAAAGGTAATAGCATCTTTATGAAGAGATCATTCATTGTTAGAACTCTCATTATCCCAACAACCTAGAAGCTACAACAGAGCAAGATCTCAAAGCTTTCTTCTGAAAGTAAAAATGATTACATCTTTCACATAAATTGTTTTGATATGGAGAAAACTTAATCTGCATTGGAAGAAAGAGAAGGAGATTTAAAAGATTTTAATGTATCTTAATACTCCCTTCCATTAATTGTTGTTTCTGTAAAATGAGGAAATGAACTTTATAGTAAAAGGTGACATTTATTAATTTATCATGCCATGGCTTTTACTAATGTTGATGTTGATGCTACAGTTAATATACATGGTCAGTTTTTTTTTTTTTTTGGAGACAGGGTCTCACTCTGCCTGTCGCCCAGGCTGCAGTGCAGTGGCGTTATTTCGGCTCACTGCAACCTCTACCTCCCAGGCTCAAGCAATCCTCCCACCTAAGCTTCCCAAGTAGCTGGGACTACAAGCACATGCCACCACGCCCAGCTATTTTTTTGTAGTTTTAGTAGAGATGAGATTTTGCCCCTTTATACCCTCAGGGCCTTTGTTATAGAAATAGTGTCTCACATACCTGAATAAAGTTACCACATTCTCATTAGTTGCTACTACATCCTCCTCTGGAAGCATACTCAAAATTGCCGCTTTCAAGAACACGTAAGTTGCCTTGAGAAAAAGAAGGAGTTTATTACAGAACATCCCTAGGTACATTAACATTTCTAGCTTTCAAATCAGAAATGACCTACAAGCCTTCCAGATATAATATTAACAGGCATTAAAGAAATCAGAGGAAATGAAATCTTATAATCCCTGTTCAAAATGAGAACAACTCTTTTCAATTATCAATAATTTAGACCATTTTCCTATTACATAACTACAGCATTCATAGGTGAGAAAGTGGACAGAATGAACAAGAAAAAATTATCTCATTGCCCCCAACGTCTCATAAGTGGATCAGAATTAATTTTCACTATCCCGAAAAGCCTGGGCATCAGGGCACTGGGAAGTCTACACAAAATTATCAAGATGATTAAGGTTTCATATCTTCACAAGTCCAGCTCATTTTCAGAGATAAAACCTCACGTTTCAAATAACTTTGTTATTGTTTGGGACAGGGTCTTGCTCTGTCACCAGGCTGGAGTGCAGTGGTGTGATCATAGCTCACTGTAGCCTCAAACTCTTCGACTCAAGCTATCCTCCTGCCTCAGCCTCCCACGTAGAAGGCACTCTAGACATGTATCACCATGCCTGGCTAAGGTTTTTATTTTTTGCAGAGATAAAAATCACACTATGTTGCTAGTATCAAACTCCTGGCCTCAAGCCATCTTCTGCCTTAACCTCCCAAAGGGCTGGGATTATAGGTATGGGCCATCGTATTTGGCCCTGAAAAGAACTGTGGATGGCTTTTAAAGCATGTAATGCTGAGGACAGTACCTATAAACAGTAGGTACTTAAGGCACATTTCCTCCTTTTGTAGATCTCTAAGTTGAGAAAACACTGTGGTACCATACTACCGAGCAAACAGTCCTAAATGAAAATCATCCTGGCCACACATTAGCAAACGGATGACATTAACGAAAGTATTGCACTTTACCTTGGACCATTTACTCTCTTTGCAAAGCAGATCTGAATAGTAATATGCCTGCATCCAGTTTTGTTGGAAAACATTAATCCACATTAGCTCCCAGTAGCAGAGATGGTGAAACTGTTTCCATTCTTCTTGAACTGAAACACATTTTCGAAATACTTCTTGTGCCTGTAAATCAATTGCATGAAGTTGATCATCCAGATATTAGACAAGGAGATAATAACCTAATGGGAAAATACATAAAACACTTAGTACAAAAAGGATAAAATTATCATTCATTCAACATCTCAATATGATGTTACGTTCTTTTCCTTACAGGCAATGATACAGTTAAGTTCTGCCTCTTTCTTTAATTTTGTGAGGGGCCTTGACACTTCGTAATGTGGGAGTGGGGAGGTTCCATTCCAAGGAAGATATCAAATGCAGAAGTCATTTAAGAAAAGACTGACAGTAACGTTAGAACTTCCACAGGACAGAACACTGCAGGCAAAGTGACAGGCAACAGGCAGCAGGAAGATGTCACTACCTACGTAATTGGCAAAAGGTTAACTCTTTCATCATTCAACAATTCAATAAAATTCTGTAAGAAAACTCAACAGGAAACTGGCAAAGATATAAATAGGCAAATCAGAAAAAAATATATATAAAAATGACAGATACACATGGAGAAATTTGTAAACTAGGCAATATAAACTTAAATATTAGATTTTCATTTTTAGCCATCACATAATGTCCTGAGCTGGCAAAGAGCATTGGAAACAAATATTTTTATATGTTTACTGGAGTTTACACTGGAACAATCTTAAGTGAGGAGGGCAATTTGGCTGGATTTACAAAAATGCAACCACCTTTTGGCCCAGGAATTCTACTAATCATAATCTGTCTTCTATAAATATACCTGTGCACAGAAATATACATACAATGATGTTCACAACAGTTTGTAGCGGCCAAATGTCTATGACCAGTGCACTACTTTAATAGGTATAGTATATCCATCCCATGAAATGAAACCCAGCCACCAAAAAGAATAGGAGACATTTAGGTATACTGACTTGGAAAGAGAGCCAAGACATATTGTAAATAGAAAAAAAAAAAAAAAAAAAATCACAGAAAAATACATGTTTGATCTCATTTGTGTGGAAAAAATGGTTTGTGAATGTATATCCATAAATGGCTTCTTACTTTTCTACTTCTGACCCCGACACTTCCTTTTTTGAGGGAACTGGTGAATAATTTTCCTTGATAAGGAGCCCACATGTAGTAGACTTGCATGTCATGCAGGGGCTAGATTCCAAAGTCAGTGTGTAATGCAGAAATTGATAACAGTCATAGTTTCTTGAAAATCCCTGAGCTTATTATTTGGTATATACTACCCTAAAGTGCTTAATGTACTCTATGTATAAATGTAGACTATATTCAGTAATCCACTGCATAGATTTTATACAATAGAATGTATGTACAAGTTAAAGTTCTGGCTTTTTACTTATATGGTTTTTTCTCTTTATTTTTGTCTAGTCCATATAGCTAAGTTTACTTTTGTTGAATGAGTAGGTCACAGCTCCACCATACAGACAACTCCCCCAAATAACTCCCACCTAATAAATTACCTCTTCAAGATTCCCTTTCAGCAACTCTATTCGGGCATGATAAAACAACATGAGTGAGCCCTGCAGAGCAAGGAAGAAAACACACTGTTCAACAGTCAACACTGGCTGATTAATTACGGTTGAAACATACACTTTGAAATACTAAGCATACATTTGGAAACTGCTGGAGGAAGGGTGCCAGGAGACGCTCTGCTTCAGCAACATTCACTTCTCCTGTACCTAGAAATTTAACAGGAAAAACCTCAGTCTTCATAAGACATGGGGATAGTTATAACTAACTCTCCAAACTTCATTAACATATAGTAAAGACTTACTCATGGAAAAGATGAAAACTATTATTTCATCATTTTTATAACTGGGGAATAAAATAAAGACCAGTCTCACCTATAACTTTAGTTTAAGAAACTCTAGGACACACTAATTCTTAAGAATGCAGGCGGCTGTCTCAGATTCCTAACTGGAATTTCTGGTTTTAATAGCAACATTAACTTATTTAGCCCAAAATTTCATTTTCTGCAAAGAAATCTAACATACAGTAAAATAGATCACCTTAATATAGAAATTTTAGCTGAGAACAGATGAAAATTATTTAATGAAAGAAACTACCCTACTCCCTCTGCTAAATGTCACTATGACAAAGGACACTATTTTCTACCTTTATTCAAAAAAAAAAAAAAAGTAAACAGATATGAACTACTAGCTTTTGTTGATCTTTCTAAATTTTTACTTACTCAGATTAAAAATAATCAACTTTTTGTTTTGTTTTTTAATTTGGAGACAGGATCTCGCTCTGTTGCCCAGGCTGGATCCAGTGCAGTGACATGATCATAGCTCACTGCAGCCTCAAACTCCTGGGTTCAACCGATCCTCCCACCTCAGCCTCCCAAGTAGCTGGGATTACAGGTGTAACCCACCATGTCTGGCCCAAATAATCAATGTTCAATGAAACAATCTAATCTAGATCTTACCAAGTATTAGGGAGATGTAAGTATGAAAAGCTAAGATGGTTAAGCAGCACAGTGCAGACCTCATGCTTTTTCCTGAGGCACCTTCGCGTAACTGCAGGAGGCCCAACTCCTACGGGAATTAAATGCATTTTAGAAAGAGAACATGGCTGGAAAACCATATTCGGAAACTTTTTAAATATTTTTATATATCAGGGGGTTACAAGTACAGATTTCATGTATTATGCTGTGGTGAAGTCTGGGCTTTTCGTGTACCCATCACCCCACGAGTGAACATCATACCCAACAGGTAATTTTTCAACCCTCTCTTCCCCCACCCCCCCACCTCTGGTGGCCTCCAATGTCTATTATTCCACTTTGTATGTCCATATGTACCATTGTTTAGCTCCCATTTATAAGTGAAAACATGGTATTTGACTTTCTATTTAGAAACTCTTTAATTTTGAGACAGTCTCATTCTGTCACCCAGGTTGGAGTACAGAGGCACAATCATGGCTCACTGCATCCCCTACCTCTCCAGACTCAGGTGATCGTCCCACCACAGCCTCCCAAGTAGCTGTGACTACAGGTGTGTACCACCACGCCCAGTTAATTTTTGTATTTTTTGTAGAGACAGGATTTTAACCTGTTACCCAAGCTGCTCTCAAACTCGTGGGCTCAAGCGATCTACCCGCCTCAGCCTCCCAAAGTGCTGGGATTACAGGCGTGAGCAACCATGCCTGGTCTGTTCAGAAACTTTAAAATCCTAGTTCATATATCCTTATCCTCAATGAAGGTGGAGTTTCTTTTTAAAGGAACAAGAATGGTGGTAATGCCTAACTAGAAATGAACTTTATTAAACTTGCATAAGACATTCTCATAAATCCTTTTATATCATGTGATTCTAAAGAGAGAAAAGGGCTGTGTTCATTTCATGGAGATACTCTATTTCCCTGATAGAAATATTCACTAAAACATATTGAGGATATAAGTGCAAGGCACTGTGGCGGGTATGAACAAACATGGTCTATGTCTTCAAAGATCTTTCTATCAAATAGAGAAGACAGTATGTGAACACAATGACCTTATTAGAATATGGAGAGAGATGTAAGAAGAATAGACAATTCTGAAAGTCAGGAATGCTTGAGCCTCACTGAGGGAGTATGAGGGACAGTTTTGTGAGATAGGTGGCATTTATCTCAACCCTAGTGGATGGAGGGGCTCTTGAGAGACAATGATTTGGGAGGAAGCCAGCTGGGGAGGATATCCAAAACAGAGAAAAGCAAAAGCATGGAAACAAAAGCACAGGACTTGCTGGGGAACAACCAATTGCCCAGTTTAACAGGAGTACTGGGAACGTGAGGAATATGGGTAGCATGGCTGGAAACACTGGCTAGAATCAGACCATGGGGTCCTTGAAGCCATTAATAGTTTGAACTTTATTTGAGAGGCAGTTGAGAGCCTCTGAAGGAATCAGGTAGGAGGTGAACGGTTAAGGAGAAGGGTGACCAAGAAACACAGAGTCAGAATGGACAACATTATGAAGGCATCACCATAAATACACCATAGCTCATGAAGAACATGGACAGTAGAAAAAACAGGGAAAAAAGCGATAGCTGCTTATACTTGCTCTCACACATTTCTCAAAACCTGCTTTTTTAATCGACACTTTTTGCCATGAGGCAACTCTTATAATAGCATATTGAGTGTCATGGTTAATAAATGTGATATATTCACTACCAAACCATAAACACGCAGACATTTAATAAATAAAACTAATGAAAAACATATTTCGTCATTTAGTTTTATAAAGAAACTTGTGGAAACACATGGAAATCCAAAATACTGCATCGTATTTGATCCATGAAAATCATAAAATATTAGGGAAATCCAGCTAATTTCTTCATCTTAAGGAGGGGAACTCTGGGGCTGCTTAACTATTAAGAAAGCATAGGAAAGCATGTGAGAGTAATAAGATCTAGCAAGAAGCAATATTAGCAATACATAATTTTTCATCCAAGAATTTGGGTAACAAGGGTGAACATTTTTAACTTTCAATAGAAAAACTACATCTAACTCCTGAAAAATGTGATCAAGAATCAAAGGCTTATTTTCTGTCTCACAAACAAACTGCCAATAATTATCAAGCCAGTTATGCAGACATGTTCCATTGCCATCATATTCAATAAATAATATTTTATCTTCCCTGTCAAAATTAAGATAAAATTAAATTTGTACCCTATTTCCAGAAAATCCAATAAATTCCAGTAGTCTGATAATCCTTGCCGGTAAAAGGGACAGCATCTGTAAGAAACAAATATATACAATGTATTTATGTGTTAGTGTTTCCAACTGCAAACAAATTTAAACTAACAACTTACAGTTTTAATGCTTCAATAATGTGAAAAATTGGAAACAAGTTTTAACCACCAGATATTTCTGTGACCACATATTGTAACAATCACTTATGAATAACTTTTAGTTAGCTAAGACAATGAACCTTTAAAAAGTTTTGTTTTAAGGCTGGTCTTTCCAGCATGCTCTATAGAATAGTGGGAACTTTGATGTGGTGTAATGAAGTGACAAGAAGGCAACCCCTCAAAGCCCATGTCCAGGCAAGGTTTCTTAGTTTCCTTTCCCAGAAGCAAAAATCAGTCATAGTCTGTGTGATGTGTAGACACCACCCAGAAATGGATAGCTGCAGGACTACCACTTCTCTCTGGGATATTCCTGAAGGACAGTGGTAAGGGACTATCCTTCCAGTGGGCAGAACCTTGGGCAGTGCACCTGGTTATGCACTATGCTTGAAAGGAGAAATGGTCAGATGTGCAATTACATACGCTGATTCAGGGGATGTAGACAATGGTTTGGTTGGATGGGCAGGGGCTTGGAAGGAACATGATTGGAAAATTGGTGACAAAGAGGTCTGAGGAAGAAGTATGTGGACAGATCTTCCTGAATGGACAGGAAATGCTGCCATGTGGATACACATCAAAAGATGACCTTAGCAGAAGAGGATTTTAACAACCAGTTGGATAGGATGGTTCATTCTGTGGTTACCAGTCAGCCTCTTTCCCATTCATCACCCACAGGTTCGTGAGCAAAGTGGCCAAAGCGGCACATACACTCATGTGTATACTTCTCTTGACCACTTTATTTTTTCACTAATTCCAGTGAACCATCAACAAAATTTAAAAATCTCTTAATAACATATTGGAATTTGACAGATTACTACTCAGACTTCATCTACTCAGGGATCATCAAAAATCATTCCTGAAGTTACACTGGTCCCTCACACGTTTTCAATTCCAGAGCCATCACTGTCATTGCAACAATATTTCCAATGTGGAAATGGAAATGGATTCCACTGTTCCTTGTTACCAAAACCTTACTAGTCTATTCAGAGTGCCACAGGCTTCCCTTACATTTTACAATCCAAAGCTACTCTGAGCATGTGTGGAACTTCATAACACACTGGGTCACAGTGCCAGAAAACTGATCCCACTCTAGCTGTTTGTCAACCAACCCAGGGAGAGGTTCAGGATGAGGTTCAAATGCAGTGGAGAAGGCACAGATAACCTTAGGTTCTTCTGCAAAAGTTCTGGTTTCTATATGGTGACTTCCTTACCAAATTAAAGGCCCCAGTGCCAAGCTTGACACCCCCTTCAAACTCATAGAAGAATTCCTGCTGAAGTTTGTTCTTCTGAATTTCATGCAGGATAGAAAGACAATCTCTGGATTGAAGAAAAAAAGTGATAGCGTAAGTTGACCATGACTCTGAAAATAAATATTAAATCACATTTTACAATTACATACTGTAAAATAAATGTCATTAATTAAAATACCATCAAAATTTTAAATGGATGATGCTGTGCTGAGTTTACTCTTAAGGATACTAGGTAATAATCATCAAGGAAAAAGGAGACGCTCATTTTTACAGTGTCTAGCAAAACCAGTGTTTCTGGGCTTAAAGAGAGGGTTCATCCATTGGCAACCACCAGCCAGGAGCCACAGGACCACAGGCTGCCACCCCACAGCTTCCAGCAGTGTCTGATGGTGGACTGCTTGAGAGGGCTCAGTTCCTCAACCACTGCACACACTGCAGCCCAAGGAAATGAAATGCTACTGGCAAGAAGATCTGAACTTCAGTGTGACTGCCATCGTCTCAAACAGACCAAATAAATTAGGGCTTGGGACCAGGACAGACTGAAAACAACAAAGCAAAGGCCATCACAATGGCCCCATCTGTCCTCTGCTTTCTTCCTGCTCCATCCATGCACATCTTTCCAACTTCTCACTATATTTTCTAAGTATTTCTCTCTTGCCTGTTCACATCATCTTCAAAAGGCAAATCTTTACCAGAGAAATACAAACTAAAACAATGACAAAAATATAAAAATTGATAATAACTGGGAATTGCTTATCAAATTGACAAAATTTTTTTAATAAGGAATAATGAGATATCATGTATCACTTGGTGTGATGCAATTATAAAATGTGCAACTACACCTGTGATCCAGTCTAGCCAAATATTTTTAATCTGAATCTAGCAAGCCTATAGACCTAACTTCCAGTTTACAAAATATTTAAGGGTTTAGAGAGTCAATTCAGATGCCCACCAGCCTACAAGTATCCCCTGCTGTCATTTCCCCTGAGTCATTTATTTTTTATTATGGTGTATTTTGCCAAATAAAATGATCAATGTTTATTTGGTCAGCTCAGTGAATTTCCTCTGATTTCTGATTTTATGCCATGGTTAAAAGGCCTTTGAAACTGACATCATGTACCTAATGATATCATTTCTATGGTATTTTTGCCATAGATTCATAATCTGAATTTAATCATGAAGAAACATTAGAAAAGTCCACATTGATAGTTGTTTTATTAAATAACTGGCCAGTTTATTCTTTTAAAGTGTCAACATCATTAAAGACAAAGACTGAGGAACTATTTCAGATGAAAAGAGACCAAGGAGACATGACAGCTAAACTCAGTATCCAGAATCCCAGGTTGGATCCTGGGCCAGAAAAATGGCATTGATGAGACAACTGGAGAAATGTAAGTAAAGGCCATGGAGTAAATATTAATACTGTATCCATGTCAGTGTCCTGATTTTATTCATTGTAATGTGCTTCCACAGAGTATTAACATTTGTAAATCTGAGTGAAGTCTATATGGAAATTTTTTGTAAAAATTTTCAAATTATTTCAAAGTGAAAAAACAAAAATTAAAAAAGTTTAAAGTCTTTATATTTAAGAATTATAAAAATACTTTGTTTCCTGCTAGAATTCTTTTTAAATCTTTTAATATTAAACTTATATGGACTTTTTTCGTCTTAATGATTTTTCCATAAAAGGAACAATTTTTCTAAAAACCCTTCCTAAAGTACCTATCTTTCTTCACTGTTTTGAAAGGGCCTATGTATATAAAGGAATTTAGTATATTTTGAATTCCCAGGTGTGGGTGTGTGTGTGTGTGTGTGTGTGTGTGTGTGTGTGTAAATCCATGTGTGCACACACACGCTGTCTCTTTCAAAAACCCTGCGGTTCATTTCACTGACATGGAAAGGCATACCTTGTTTTATCGCACTTCACTGTATTGCACTTTGTGGGTACTGCATTTTTTACAAATTGAAGATCTGTGGCAACTCTGTGTTGAGCAAGTGTATTCGAGCACATTCCAACAATACGTGCTCACTTTGTGTTTCAGAGTCATGTTTTAGTAATTCTCATAAAATTTCCAAACTTTTAAATTATTATTGCACCTGTTAATGGTGATCTGTGATGGGAGACCTTAAATGTTACTGCTACTGTAACTGTTTGAGGGGGCCATGAACCACAGCCATATGAGACAGAGAAAGTTCTCAATAAATGTTGTGTGTGTTCTGACTGCTCTTCTGACAGGTTGCTCCCCCATCTCTCTCCTCAGGCCTCCCTGTCCCCTGAGACAAAACAATATTGAAAGTAGGCCAATTGGTAACTCTGCAGTGGCCTCAGTGTTCAAGTGAAAGGAAGAGTCTCCCCTCTCTCACTTGAAATCAAAAACTAGAAATAATTAAGCTTAGTGAGGAAGGTATGTCAAAAGCCAAGACAGGCTGAAAGCTAGGCCTCTTGTGCCAAACAGTCAACTTGTAAGTGCAAATGAAAAGTTCTTGAAGAAAATTAAAAGTGCTACTTCAGTGAATGCACAAGTGATAAGAAAACAAAACAGCCCTATTGCTGATATGGAGAAAGCTGTAGTGGTCTGGATAGAACAAACAGCCCACAACACTCCCTTAAGCCAAAGCCTAATCCAGAAGAAGACCCTAACTCTTTAACTCTATAAAGGCTGAGAGAGGTGAGGAAGCTGAAGGAAAAAAACTTGGAAGCTAACAGAGGTTGGTTCATGAATTTAAGGAAAGACACCATCACATAAAAGTGCAGCCAGGCACGGTGGCTCACACCTGTAATCTTAGCACTTTGGGTGGCCAGGGTGGCCGGATCATGAGGTCAGCAGTTCGAGACCAGCCTGGCCAAGCATGGTGAAACACTGTCTCTACTAAAAATACAAAAATTAGCCAGGCATGGTGATGCACACCTGTAGCCTCAGCTACTCGGGAGGCTGAGGCAGGAGAATCACTTGAACCTGGGAGGCAGAGGTTGCAGTGAGCTGAGATTGTGCCACTGCACTCCAGCCTGGGCAACAGAGCGAAACTCCACCTCAAAAAAAAAAAAAAAAAAAAAAAAATTACAAAGTGAAGCAGCAAGTGCTTATGTAGAAGCAGTAGCAAGTTATCCAGAATATCTAGCTAAGATCACTGATGAAGGTGGCTGCACTAAACAAATTTTCAATGTAGACAAAATGTCCTTCTATTGGAAGAAGAAGTTATCTAGAACTTTCATATCTAGAGAGGAGAAGTCAATGCCTGGCTTCAAAACTTCAAAGGTCAGGCTGACTCTTGTTAAGGGGCTAATGGAACTGGTGACTTTAAATGGAAGCCAGTGTTCATTTACTATTCCAAATATCCGAAGGCCCTTAACAATTGTCCTAAATCTACTCTGCCCGTGCTCTATAACTAAAACAACAAAGCCTGGATGATAGCACATCTGTTTACAGCATGGTTTACTAAATATTTTCAGTCTACTGTTGAGATCCACTGCTAGGGAAAAAAAAAAAAAAAATTATTTCAAAGTATTATTACTCACTGAAAATGCACCTAGTCACCTAAGAGTTCTGAAGGAGATGTATGCAAGGATTATATTGTTTTCATGCCTACTAACACAACATCCATTCTGCAGCCCAAGGATCAAGGAGTAATTTTGACTTTCAACTCTTATTATTTAAAAAGCACACTTTATAAGGCGATTGCTGCCATAGTGATTCCTCTAATGGATCCAGGGAAAGGAAACAGAAAGCCTTCTGAAAAGAATTCATCATTCTACATGTCATAGAGAACATTCATCATTCATGGAAGGAAGTCAAAATGTCCACATTAACAGGAGTTTGGAAGAAGCAGTTTTCAACTCTCTATGATCATTTTGAGGGATTCAAGACTTTGGTGGAGAAAGTAACTTCAGAGGTGTTAGAAACAGCAAGAGAACTAGAATTAGAAGTGGAGCCTGAAGATGTGACTGACTGCTGCCATCTCATGATGAAACTTTAATGGATGAGGAGTTGCCTCTTATGAAAGAGCAAGAAAGTAGTTTCTGGAGATAAAATCCACTCCCAGTAAAGATGCCATAAACATTGTTGAAATGACAACAAAGGATCTGTAATATTAAACTTCGCTGATAAAGCAGCAACAAGATTTGAGAGCATGGACTCTAATTCTGAAAGAAGTTCTCCTGTGGGTAAAATGCCATCAAGCAGTATTACATGCTACAGAAAAATCTTTTACGAAAGGAAAAGTCAATAGGTATGGCAAACTTCACTGTTGTCCTTTTTTAAAAAATTGCTATAGCCACCCCAACCTTCAGCAACCACTACCCTGAATGTCAGCACCCATCAACATGGAGGCAAGACCTCCACCAACAAAAACATTGTAACTTGCTGAAGGCTCAGATAATTGTTAGCATTTTTTTTTTAGCAAAAAAGTATTTATCAATTAGGGTAGACATAAGGTATTGGAAGACTTAATAGAATACAGTACAGTATCAACATATTTTTTTTTCTTTTTTTGAGACGGAGTCTCGCTCTGTCACCCAGGCTGGAGTGCAGTGGCCTGATCTCGGCTCACTGCAAGCTCCGTCTCCCGGGTTCACGCCACTCTCCTGCCTCAGCCTTCCTAGCAGCTGGGACTATAGGTGCCCGCCACCGCGCCCAGCTAATTTTTTGTATTTTTAGTAGAGACAGGGTTTCACCCATGGTCTCAATCTCCTGACCCCGTGATCTGCCCGCCTAGGCCTCCCAAAGTGCTGGGATTATAGGCGTGAACCACCGCGCCCGGCCCATAACTTTTATATGCACAAGGAAACCAAAAAGTTTGTGACTCACTTTATTGCAATATTCACTTTATGGTAGTGGTCTGGAACCCAAAATATCTCTAAGGTATACCTATATGTCTTTGCCTCTACAGGCCTACTTTAATTCCTTTAGTATTTTTAAGTTTTGATGACTAAAACAGCAATTAGCATTGAATTTAACATTTTTTTATATTTTCTAAAAATACTTCACAGAGAAATCTATAGAACAGCATGTCAGGTACCCAAGATCTACCATCCCTTTCCAGGATTTTGAATGAAACACAGTTTTGTGGAAGGATTTTCAATGAAAGTACCTCTTAAAATACTAAATTTTGGTTCTGCTACCAGTAATGGCAGGGTAGCTTATGTCAGATTAACTTTCCCACAAATAACTACCATAAATTCTGGAAAAATATAAAATATACATTTAAAACATATTTTTACACAGTAGAAAATGAAGGGAAAAAAGTAGGAGTCTCAGGAGAGAAGAAAGTAAGAATGGGGAAAAAAAAAAAGTTTGAAAAATTATGACCACAAATTTCTCAAAACCACACTTAGGCACATCCTAGCCAAACTACTGAGACCCAAAGATACCCAGCTGCTTGGGAGGCTGAGACAGGAGAATTGCTTGAACCCAGGAGGCAGAGGTTGCAGTGAGCTGAGATCGCACCACCGCACTCCAGCCTGGGCAACAGAGCAAGACTCGGTCTCAAAAAAGAAAAAAGAGAAAAGCATAAAGGACAAAATGTGGTAAATGAAATTACACTTTTGCAAAGTTTTTACAATTTATGTCCAGTGCTACAATATTAACTCTAAGTTGACTGTAATAAGTTAAAAAGAATATTATAAACACTAGAGTAACCACAAAAAAAATTAGAGTACAGCTAAGAAAACAACAGTTTTAAAAATGTTATTAAAGCAAAAGAAGACAGGAAAAAAGGGTGAGAGAACAAATGAGGCAAAGAGAAAAAGCAAAATGGTAGTAACAAGTGCAAACATATCAACTGCCCAACTATGTGCATCTATAAGAAATACAATTTAAATATTTAAAAATACAACATGAAAACAAAAATAGGTTTAAAGTAAAAGAATATATACCATGCAAAGACTAATTATAAAAAGCATGAGTGCCTATATGAATATTAGACATAACAGATTTCAAGACAAGGAATATTACCAGAGTTAAATAGAGACATTTCAAGATGAAGAAAAGGTTAATTAGGAAGGCAGAACAATTATAAATACATATTATATGAGCCTGACAACAGAGCTCCTAATATATGAGGCAAACACTGACAGAACTAAAGGAAGAAAGGGATGACTCCAGATTCAAACTTAGAGATTTTAACACTGAGTAAATAAAAGACAACTGGATAAAAATCAATAAGGATGGCCGGACGTAGTGGCTCATGCCTGTAATCCCAGCACTCTGGGAGGCCGAGGCAGGCAGATCACAAGGTCAGGAGATCGAGACCATCCTGGCTAACACAGTGAAACCCTGTCTCTACTAAAATTACAAAAAATTAGCCAAGCGTGGTGGCAGGTGCCTGTAGTCCCAGCTACTCAGGAGGCTGAGGCAGGAGAATGGTATGAACCCAGGAGGTGGAGCTGGCAGTGAGCCGAGATCGCACCAGTGCACTCTAGCCTGGGTGACAGAGCGAGACTCCACACCAAGAAAAAAAAAAAAAATCAATAAGGATACGAATATCACTATGGTCATCTCAGCTGAACATTTCCATCTACCGCAGAAAGTTCTACTGGGCAGTGCTGCTCTGGAATCTGAACCAAAGATACTACTATAATTTTAAATTTATAAATTGTTCAAAGGAGAAACTCAAATTATCTAATCAGAAATTTTGTCAGTAGCTTTATTGTCAACTAATTTGCTCTTAAAATTGTATTTAAACTTAAATTCTGTTGTCCTATAACACTGAATACACACTCAGCAAAAAAAACAAGTTCATTTTTACCAACACGAAATAAAAACTCCTAGTCAAACTTAATTTAGAAGAACTGTGAAGAACAAAGGAGTATACAGCACAGAATTATTTACAAATCACATCTTACTTTTTAACTTACTTATATATTTGGTAACTTGTTCTAATTTTGAGTCCACCTTTGATGAAGTTGATCATATTTTCATCCTGAAAATAATTCAGTTAAAAAATTAGATTATTTAGCAAACAAGTGTAAATTGCCCCCACAGTTGTGTGTGTGTGTGATTAGAAAAACAAAAACAAACAAAAAAAAGTATTTTGAGGACATAATTTTGAAATTAACACATACTCTTGCTTTACATTTAAAAGTTTTTGGGGTACTTTTTCTTCCACATTAGAGGACAACAAAAAGAAAATACTTGTAAAATCCTTCAATTACTTTATATTACTAAGGAGGTAATCCTCACCAATTAGGGTCCATATGTGGTCCAAATTATTTTAATAAACATCGACATCCACTGAGTTATTTTCTTGTGGGTTTAACAGAATCTAAACTGCATGACTTTGCAATCTGCTCCAAGGCCAAACCTTCCAGTACATTACACCCAGTAAAGGGGACAATGGTCCTTCTTTCACAGAGTACTTTAGCAGTCAGAGTCTATTTAATGTTGCGAATTTTACTCATACACATTTCCAGGCCCAAAATAACTGGTCTGGTTTCTGAAGTGGCTGTCACTACTATGCAATTTTGTTTTAGGAAAACAAAACCACTTCAGTTCTGTTTATCTGATGGTCATCGACTATAAAATTGAGGCAGTTGGCCTAGATGAATGGCGTTTTCGGGGTCAGCATTCTAGGATTCTAAGACAATCTCTCAATAAATAACATCAAATAACCACTTGAAGGAAGTTACTCTAATAGATGGTACTAGTGGAGACAGTCCTATGTTTTGCATTTCCAGAGAGAAAGTTTTTCTAGTCTATTGATATCAGAAAGATGCTCTGGCCGGGCGAAGTGGCTCACACCTGTAATCCCTTTGCGAGGCTGAGACGGGCGGATCACGAGGTCAAGAGATCGAGACCATCCTGGCCAACATGGTGAAACCCCATCTCTAGTAAAAATACAAAAATTAGCCAGGCATGGTGGCGGGTGCCTGTAGTCCCAGCTACTCGGGAGGCTGAGGCAGGAGAATCACTTGAATCTGGGCAGCAGAGGCTGCAGTGAGCCCAGATCGCACCACTGCACTCCAGCCTGGTGACACACCGAGACTCCATCTCAAAAAAAAAAAAAAGAAAAAGAAAAAAGAAAATGCTCTATATGTATTTCTTGTGTACTTAAGCATCCTCCTGTAGCAAAAGAAAAACTGACTTTCATTTACTAATTTCATTAATTGCTTAAATACTTATTATTCTAATTATTATAAGAATCAATAGATATGAAATGCAATGTTTATCTTCTTAATTTAAGGAATCTTATGATTACATATGATCCAATACCAACCAGAAAAGAATTTCTTAAATTAGCTTGAAATATGCCTCAAAAAAAAAAAAAAAAACCATATGTCATTTCAGGATTCATCAAACTTAAATTTAATGCCTATTTTATACCAGGCACCCAAATGCAAAAACAGATGAAAGTAATACAGTATGTTAAGGGAGGGCATCATGCGTGCAGAGGGAGCCATGCACAGGGACGGAGTCATGCACAGGGATGGGATCATGCACAGGATGTCATGAGAACACAAAGTAGTAGCCTGGAGAGGGCCAGAAATCCCTCCTGGAAGCATTGGTGCTTTAAGCACAAAAATAATTAGAAACTGGCCAGGTATAGAAAAGCAAAGCAGATGTGAACTTTGTAAGCAAAGTAAAACTCAAGTGGAAAGATGGGGCGGCATTAAGGATCATGATGGGTTTGGCCATGTGTGCATATGTAATTCTACACTGCTGAAGAATCTATTGCAAAGAGAATGACGAAGGAAGAAAGCTACCTCCAGCCATGCTACTCAATATGCAACCCTGTCAGCGGCATCCAAGGACACCTGTAAGGTGTGTGTGTGTTGGCAGGGGCGGGGGCAGTAAGGGAACATAGAGAGGAGGTACCAGTTTTGTTTGAAAAAGTACCCCCCTCATTTGTGATATTCTGATAGAGAATACTGCCATAGTCAATAAGAGCTACTGAATGCTGAAGCAGAGAAGTGACCAAGTCAGAGACTCGTTTTTAAGAGGGTACTCAACCCTCAACTGCAGAATAGGGAATGAGCTGAAGGTAAAAGAAATTAGAGAGGGAGAGTCACTAGATTGCTGTACAGTTCAGCAAAGAGTGGATAAGCACCTCTTCTAGAACAATGACAGAAAGAGATGGAGTTGCACAATCTTTAAAAGGCTAAAGCAGCATGAATATAAAAATGATTAGGTAGGAGGCATGAGGGAGAGGGCACAAGTATGGATATCTCTTTCATTTCAAGTCCCCAAATATAAAATAAGCCTTCGAATCCCAGATTTGATTGCCAAATCCCTGTTTGGAAACCAGAAAAAAACTTGGGCCTCCATGACTATCATTATGATGCTTACTGAGGCAATAAGACTGTTGTTATCAACCAGCCTTTGTAATGTCTGTGTTTTAGGAAACAGGGTCATGGGCTACAGTGACTCCGTTTTACTAAACCAGAATCCAACCTAAGAGGTAAACCTCCATGAAAAGAAAGAAGCAACTGTCAAATAATTTAAAAGATTGTGGCCAGGCGCGGTGGGTCACGTCTATAATCTCAGCACTTTAGGAGGCCGAAATGGGTGGAACACCTGAGGTCAGGAATTCGAGAGTAGCCTGACCAATATGGTGAAACCCTGTCTCTACTGAAAATACAAAAATTAGCCAGGTGTGGTGGCGCACACCTGTAATCCCAGCTACTCGGGGGACTGAGACAGAAGAACTGCTTGAACCCGGAAGGCAGACATTGCAGTGAGCCAAGATCGCGCCACTGCACTCCAGCCGGAGTGACAGAATGAGGCTCTAACCACTCCGCACCCCTCCACAAAAAAAAAAAAAAAGACTGTGATTGAGGAAGATTTTCCATTTTACAGTTGAATTTCTTTCTGATTTCGTACAATCTCTACTCCACCTCACCCTCACTGTAGCCATCACTGCCACCCATGAAGCCATTATGTGAAGATTTATGTTTTACAGAAGCATTGGAAGATACAGAAATAGGCAAGGTACTGACTGTACTAATTCCCAGAGGTGAAATTAAAATGCCTCATAAGAAAAGGATTAATTGTTTAGTGACTTTTAAAAAACTGTTTTTCCAAAGGAAGAAATAAAAGAAAGGGGAATTACAATACAGAAAGAAGGGGAAAAATAAAATTTGAAGTGTACATGAACTTTCCATGTATGCCTGAACTTGACTGAGGCAAGTGGTGTAAAAGGGGGCACTTCCTCTGCCCGGGCCACTCCCATGTGCGGCCTCTACCAGCAGAAAGTACAAAGCGGAATAGTCTCCCGATTTCCACACAGATGCATCTTAAAATTAGATGTGGCGGTTGCAAAGCAGTTTCTTTAAAGTTTCTTTTTTGTTTTTGACATGGAGTCTTGCTCTGTCACCCAAGCTGGAATGCAGTGATGCGACCTCAGCTCCCTGCAATCTCCACCTCCCAGGTTCAAGCGATTTTCCTGCCTCAGCCTCCTGGGTAGCTGGGATTACAGGCATGTGTCACCACACCCGGCTAATTTTTTTTTTGTATTTTTAGTAGAGACGGGGTTTCACCATGTTGGCCAGGCTCATCTCGAACCCCAGACCTCAGGTGATCCGCCCACTTCAGTCTTCCAAAGTGCTGGGATTACAGACATGAGCCACCGCGCCTGGCCTAAAGTTTCTTTAAAGACACAGTCTTTTAAAGGGCAATGATTCCCAGTGGAGTGCAATTTGAAATAGATTCTTAAGTGCAGTAGAGGAGGAACAAAGCTCTCTAGCATCTTTTTTCAGCCAAAGTTTATCAGAATAACAAATATTTGCCATTACAACTCTAAGTCAAAAGAACTAAGTCAAAAGAACTCTAAGTCAAAATTTGACATAGAATGCATCACATTTTTCTATGCAGCACTGGCTGTCTTCCCAGCCAATATGAATTCTAAGCCAAATATTCATTACCTGCACAAACGTGAGTGCAGCTTTCTGTAGGAGACACTCAGCATAACAGATTTCAGCATGCATTTCCTCTATGAAAAACAAACAAAATTATATTAAGTAAAATCCCACATCCAAAGTGATTACTCTGTGGTGCTCAGGAAAGACTGGCAGATAAATTAACCCAAGAGAGACCCCAAAACTTAGATGGCCCTTGTGATTCCACAAAAGCAGAATGATAACCCCAGTTCTCACTTTGTCAGGAAGATTTTCCTGGAATGTGTGAAGTGTTCAGGGAGGTCATCCCCATTCAAACATAACTGCAAAGAGTCAGTCACTTCCTATCAGAGACCCAAACTCAGCTCACAAGGGGAAATTAACATTTAAAAGCACTTTTAAAAAAAAGGAAACCACTTATTTTTTAACTTAATTAGTAACATACAACTTTGGCTGTGCGCAGTGGTTCATGCCTGTAATCCCAGCACTTTGGGAGGCCAAGGTGGGTGGATCACCTGAGGTCAGGAGACAGAGACCAGCCTGACCAACAGGGAGAAACCCTGTCTCCACCAAAAATACAAAAATTAGCCAGGTGTGGTGGTGCATGCCTGTAATCCCAGCTATTTGGGAGGCTGAGGCAGAAGAATCGCTTGAACCTGCAAGGTGGAGGTTGTGGTGAGCTGAGATTGCGCCATTGCACTTCAGCCTGGGCAACAAGAGCAAAATTCCGTCTCAAAAAAAAAAAAAAAACAACTTTAACATAGTTTTAAAAGTTGAGAAAAACTAAATTAAATGTATGAATGCTAGCTTCTAAAATATAAATATAAAGGTATGGTAACCATGACACTAACCAGACACATTAACTACCTGAAAAGAAAGCAGCAATTCTCTAGAGCTCAGTGAAAAAGAAACGTCCTGCATGGCCATGTTAAGACTCCTCATATGTGAAGATCTGATATAAAAAGAGACAGCACTATCCCAGTTTTAGGCTAATTTGATCATGTAGATGTCTAGTACAAGAATAAGATACTCTCAAAAAGGGGTTAGGTAGGGCTCTGTGCATCCCAGGGGCCTGTGGAGTACCCCAAAACACATACCCTAGCTTCCCAACAACCCATTATACTTGCAGAGAATGGAGAGACAAATCTTTACTTTTTTCCATATACAAGTCAGCAGATTCTTGTTCTATCCATGGGATGCAAATTGGCATGATATTTAAGTAAATGAGCCTGGGGTATTTAATAGCCTGGGCTGCTAAAAACGCTCTGCCATGTACTGGCTATAGGACCTCGTCCCCTCTCTGCTGGTTTCCTCATTTATAAAGGCCACTAACACCACCTCTGGTTCACAGCTGAAGGATCAAATGAGGTACTGCACACAGAGCTCATGATACAGAGTTAGCACTGGATCAGTGCTAGCTACGTGCACTGAGATTACCGTCCTTGATCCATGTCACTGCTTTTTGATAAAAGCTCAGAAAGCAGAAAGCATTTTTATGTGGAATGTGACTGAAAATAGAGTATTTCTGCATTATTGGGATTAATGCTAATAGACTTAGATGACAACAAGTACTTTCTTGCACTTATAGACCCCACCCCCACCCTATACACACATACAACCCACTGGTTCTCACAAATTGGTTCAAGTTCCTGCCATGCTCATATTCCAAATGTTTAATTTACAAAGAAGCCCCGCTGCAGCTAAGGTCTTCAACAGCATACAGAGAGATGGGGCCAAAGTCACGACAGACCAAAGTTGAGGAGTTACAGCCTGCATACCCACAGCCAGGGTCTCAGTCCTTCAGAACACCTCTCCTCAAAGTGTGCCTGGTGATTTTCTAGCTGTGTTCAGTGGGATACCAACCGGTAACTTATTTTTACACAGTCACCTGAATATCCTCTTCCTAGGTAATTCTGTGACAGAGTGAGAATCAGGAATTATTAGCTATGAAAGTCTGCTCAGGAATACAGATTGCTGGCTTGGGGTACATGCAGAGGGGATGAAGTCTGTGGTGGTGATGCTGGCGGTGGGTGGGGGGCAGAGGGGAGTGGGCCGGTAACAGGAGCAAGGAAAGCCCAGAGCACCTTCAGGAAAAGCCAGTCAAGGGAGGAGACAGCAATGAGGCTGGAAGGGTTAAGTCAAGGCTCAATTATAAATGGCCTTGAATGTTAGAGTCTACAGTTGATTGAGGAGGCAACAGTGAGACAGTCCTTTCAGAGATCTGAGCAGACAGGTGGGCAGATCAGGGTTAAGTGAAAGATGAACAAATTTAAGAGCAGCACAGGGATGTGACAAGGCAAACAGAAAAGGCAAGAGAGTTTGAACTTTGCATTCCCGCAAATAAGTATCTGTCATATTAAATCCCTTTCACATCCTAGGCACTCACTGCATATAAATATCTGTAAAGGCCATTTGAAACTCATTTGGGGCAATCGGCCAGTCACAAGAGAAAAAAACTAGTATGTTCCACGTTAAACCCATGAAAAGTTTAATGAAATATACTCACTCCTGTAGACAACCAGACACTCAAGGATGTAAATGAAAATTACCAAGAGGAAAAACAAATCACACACTAAAGCTACAATGTTTTGACATGCTCCCTTGAACACAAAGTCTGTCTGGGTTGCAGTTGACAGCCAAACTCACTAAGAATAAAATACAGCTTAATTTATAAAAGTCTTACTCTTTCACTGTGTTTGACTTACACTGCGTAGTTCTTTAGTTCTCAAAATTAGCCATTAGGTACTTATGAGTGGGTAACTACCAGAATATCTCTTAATTGTAAATTCCTTAGTCCACAGGAGTGAATATCTTCATCATGCACTGAAATAATGTTAGCTAAGCATTGCCTTTAGATATGAAAGTCTAAATAAACCTGTATTTCATAATAGACTATACTCACAAGTGTATTAGTTTATTTTATTTTAGTTTATATTACTTTACTTTATTTTTATTTATGTAGAAACAGAGACTTGCTCTGTCACCCAGAGGAGAGTACAGTGGCATGATCTGCACTTACAGCAACCTCTGTGATATGGTTAGGCTTTGCGTCCTCACCCAAATCTCATCTTGAATTGTAATCCCCATAATCCCTACGTATCAAGGGTGGGACCTGGTGGGAGATGTCTGGATCATGGGGCTGGTTTCTTCCACGCTGTTCTCATAACAGTGAGTGAGTTCTCGTAAGATCAGGTGGTTTTGTAAGTGTTTGACAGGAGTTCCTCCTACATGCCCTTCTCCTTCATGCTGCCTTGTGAAGAAGGTGCCTTGCTTCCTCTTCACCTTCTGCCACGATTTTAAGTTGCCTGAGGTCTCCCCAGCCATGCAGAACTATGAGTCAATTAAACCTCTTTCCTTTATAAATTACCCGGTCCTGGGCAGTTCTTTATAATAGTATGAAAATGGACTAATACACTCCGCCTCCTGGGCTCAAAGGATCCTCCCACCTTAGCCTTTATGTAGAAACAGAGACTGAGTAGCTGAGATTACAGGCACAAGCCACCATGCCCAGACTATTTTTTATAATTAGTAAAAAGTAATTTTCTACTTTATTGCAGATTTCCTAAAGTACCACTGTTCAAAGACATTATAAAAACATAACAACACAATATCATCTATTTTCAAGATAACTAACACAGAAATAATGCAGTATTTCCTTTATCCATATATGACACATTTCGTGCCCTTCTCTACTTGCCTAAAGGAAAAAGTGTGGGTTACGGTGGAAAGAGTTGTGGCTTAGGGAAAGGCAAATGATCAGTTAACCCTACTCTGC
Organism: Piliocolobus tephrosceles; assembly: GCF_002776525.5. Classification (NCBI taxonomy): domain Eukaryota; kingdom Metazoa; phylum Chordata; class Mammalia; order Primates; family Cercopithecidae; genus Piliocolobus; species Piliocolobus tephrosceles. The sequence goes on along the minus strand of NC_045447.1, from coordinate 64,749,600 downwards.
TGGGTGGGGAATCCTGGCCATTTGTTTATAACTCTGATCAGTTCCAAGTTTATAACTAGGAGGTTAGATAGGTTAATGTTAAGAAAAGCAACAAGGACAGTATATAGGACATACAGAACGCTTTTTAAAAATAGAGGATCATCGGCCGAGTGTGGTGGCTCATGCCTGTAATCCCAGGACTTTGGGAGGCCCGAGGCAGGCGGATCACAAAGTCAGGAGATTGAGACCATCCTGGCTAACATGGTGAAACCCTGTTTCTAATAAAAATACAAAAAATTAGCCGGGCGTGGGGGCAGGCACCTGTAATCCCAGCTCCTCGGGAGGCTGAGGCAGGAGAATGGTGTGAACCCGGGAGGCTGAGCTTGCTTGCAGTGAGCTGAGATTGTGCCACTACACTCCAGCCTGGGCAACAGAGCGAGATTCTGTCTCAAAAAAAAAAAAAAAAAAAAAAGAGCATCTTATTTTTCAAATTATTATTATTATTTTTGAGACAGATTATCACTCTGTCATCCCGACTGGAGTACAGTGGCGCAATCTTGGCTCACTGCAACCTCCGCCTCCTGGGTTCAAGCAACTCTCCTGCCTCACTCAGCCTCCTGAGTAGCTGGCCACTAGAGGGAAGCCATAGAGAGGGTAACAGAAAGGAGAATACAACAAAAGAGTTCAATTTCTTTTGGGCCTATTTGATTTCTTATTAACCCACTTTAGTGAACTTTAGATCTAATGAAACTAATTTACATAAGTAGCCCAAAGATGGAAGATATGTATGCAGACACATTCTATCCAAAGTCAAGGGGATAAATAAATTCTTATAAACAGTTGGAGGTCAGTTTCTGGAGAAAAAGATGTAGGTTTCAGCTGCCTAGTGTGACCAATGAAATGCCATTCTGTTTGACCATGGTTATGGGGTCAACATCATGCCCCTTTAAAATAAGTCCCAAAGATGTGAAATGTCTCATAACTCCTCTCCTATAATCAATACTCTAGCTTCACATCGTGCAAATATTCCCAAGTTCTCTGAAGTCCAAAACAAGTTGATAATACTCATCTAACAAAATAAACAAAACTTCCTAATAAAACACCCTCAAAAATATGTCTGACATATACTTGACCATTAGAAACTACTCTGACAGCAGTATCCAGAACTGCTCTTGCTCTAATCAACCAAAGCTACTTCTAGTAGCTTTGTATTTTGTGTTTGCTAGTATGGTATATTCTAGTATTTTGTGTCACCTCTTCAGAGAACACATTTGACAATGACAATACAGGCACAGATTCTCCTGGGATGGCAAAAGCTTTATTCTACAATGATCACATTTGAAGGACATTTTTTTTTTCCTTCTACAGGAATATCTAGATGCTCCTTTCTTGTAAACTATTCTGGACTAGAGTGTAACACTGTAAAGACAGAACTGATCATGAACCTTCTGCCCTAGTCCCAGTGGCACATCAAGCAACTGACAGCAACAGCGGTCATTTCCTCCCACCCATCTGATCAGGGTGCCGCAGCCAGCCATTCCTGGATTCTTGAATATTCCTAAATGTCCACAAACCATGCATCTTCCATACTGTGAAACATCATTTTTAAAAAGATACCAAAATTACTTGCACCTTGAAAAATATTTTTAATAGCTTGTGGACAACTGAAATTCTCATAGATGAATGGTAAGAATATAAATTGACCTATATACCTTTGAAGAAAAAAACTGGGAATACCTATAAATATTGTAACTTTTCAAACCGCCAGTCTTGGTTATTCCACTTTTAGAAATCTATCTTATGAAATAACTTTTCAAGATGCATTAATCCGTATGTATAAGGATTCCAGGACACCATTATTTGTAACGGTGAAAAAATAAAAACAATAGAGAAAATCCAATTTTGGTGTACAGTACACCAATCCTGTGGAATATCACACAGCTGTTAAACACTCACATGTAATGACCTGGGAAAGTGTCAATGCCAAATTTACACCTATTATGTGATTCTATGCTTGCAAAAAAAAAAAAAAATGAACAATCCACGAGTGACAACAAAAACCCTATGCGTACCTTATTTATGTATTTGAGTATGTACACAGAAAAGGCTTTACAATGAACTATTAACAGTGGTTACTTTTGGAAGGTCAGTATGATAGGGAAGAGAAAAAGACATTCCATTGACTTTATACACTTCAGTATGGAATTTCATGAGATGATCATTTTTTAACTTGTAAAATCAAGCAAAAAAGTGATCTTTTACATGACTTTTACCTTCACTCAGTTGCTCCAGGGATCCTCTAGAAAGAAGACTTGAGAAAGATTCTACAACTGTGTATTTTTTCCTGTATCTACATCGAGTAAATAAAAAGGGAGATAGAAAATAGAAAAAAAAATCAGGCTAAGCTCATTTTCATTTGACATTCATTTCAGTCACTATCACACCAAAGAGTCAAAAAGCTGAAACTCTAAACCCTGAAGTCTGCAGGACACAGATCATCCTTTTCCAACACTCTCCACTCAGCACTGGCTAGCCACTTGCGGGAACTCAGTCTGTGTTACTGAACACCACGTGGGGAAACCCACACACGCCAGTGACAACTAACCTCCAAAGTACCTTCCCTTATCCTGATAACTAAAATCAGGATTTGTGTAAAACTCTCCACAGGTGAAAAATGAAGTTAAAGTGCAATATTTGGAAGCTCTCTTCATTTGAGGAGCTTACAACACCATTATATCAGGATGCAATTTCACCCATGTTAATCTTCTGATCATGAACCTTCTGCCCTAGTCCCAGCGGCACATCAAGCAATTGACAGCAACAGCAGTCATTTCCTCCCATCCATCTGATCAGCCAGCCATTCCTGGATTCTTGAATATTCCTAAATGTCCACAAACCAAGCATCTTCCATACTGTGAAACATTTATCATTTTTTAAAAGATATCAAAATTACTTTTGCCTTGAAAAAAAATTTTGATAGGGTCTTCCTATACACACAGGGTAAAGCTTAAAATAAAACTAAAACTCTATCTCATTTTCACCAAACAAAAGTGTTCAAAAAGAGGTCCTTCTTAAACAAATAAAACATTCCCTCATGAATTTGCATCTCCCACTTAAAACAAAAACGTTCCTTGCGTGGCTTGGTTTGGTGTGCAGTACACCTAATGTCATCTACCTTGAGAGATGCTTGCTGCTAATCCCACAGAAATCCCCCCATATCTCTGTAGCTCAGACATCAGGTTATCAAAAAGAAAAGTGGAATATATAGATGCCAAATGGGAATCCTTCAGCTTCGAGGCTGAATTTCTTTTCTGTAACTGTGGCCAATTTCAAACACAGAGCTCTTGGTCAGGCAAACGACATTACACAGGCATAAAAGTTTGCAGTCACATCTCAAGTACTGAATGACTCATCATACTTTTGGCAGGTTTGTAAAGCGTCCTTCATGGCAGAAATGCCATTTTGGATGTCCTGTTGCTCGAAGGTCAGGACAGCCTGCAACACCACAATGGTACTGTAGCCCAGAGCATGGTACATACTCTCCTTAGCCCTGGGGAGAAAATAGGGAATTCAGACATTTTAATTCAATGGAAATACTGATCATAAGAAATCCTAGTAAATGCATGTCCTGACTTGCACAGTAACCTTTATTCCTTCATCATAATCACCAAAATTATATGGGTAGTGAAAAGTAACCTCTTAAGAACTCAAGTACCACGGACTTTCCAAAGTAAACCCACACAGGCAAAACAAAATGTTCCCGGTTGAAGGGGACAATATGCATTTCCCTATTTCAACACAAGAGGGCAGCCTGTGGGCAGATTCCAAGCAAACCAACTGTTTTCAGTTGAAAAAGGGGCAGCATACTACTACCTTTGGCTCTGAGATAAGTGCTAAAATAAAGGCCGCTGGAAATGTATTTTTTGACAGAGAGACTCTGATATGTTTTTTCAAAAATAAAGGCTCATTTAAAGTGATTTCTCTCCTCTCCAGCCAAAGGCCAAGAGCAAACAAGATTTTGGAATAAGTTAGGCTGGTCACAAGAGCCATGACCAAAGTAGATGTCAGACCTTGTATCTGGTTCTAATCCCATTATCTGAAATTCCTGATTAAAGTTCTTGATATTTCAAATCATCAAGTTCCCATTAACTGAAATTCCTGATTAAAGTTCTTGATATTTCAAATCAAGTTACAGTGAGAACTGCTTCAGGATTCTTAAGGATGTTAATGAGTCCTAACGGATGGCAGACATCCAGATTCTCGGGCTGTGAGAACATCATTTATTTTCTCAAAACTTCTTAAGCTGTATTAATTATTTATAAGGTTTAAAATGCTAATGCATGGTTTTGTTTTTATTTAAATATTAATGCATAACACCCTGCTACCATGCAAAACAAATGCAAGCCACATTATCTTTTGCCCCCACGGAAATAGTCTAAACATCCTTTGGTAATTTGCAGCTTGTCCTGAACATTGAGGGCACTCACTATCTGTTCAAAAGAACCACAAGAAATCAGAGCAGCCCAAAGTTAATCATTAATTGTGGTTTCAAACCTCACATTTTTAACTGAAAGCTCTTTCAAGAAGAAAAAAAAAATTATTTCAAGTAAGGGAAAAGTATTTTTATTTATTTATTTATTTATTTTTGAGACATAGTTTTGTTCTTGTTGCCCAGGCTGGAGTGCAACGGCACGATCTCAGCTCACCATAACCTCTGCCTCCCAGGTTCAAGTGATTCTCCTGCCTCAGCCTCTCGAGTAGCTGGGATTACAGGCATGTGCCACCATGCCCGGCTAATTTTTTGTATTTTTAGTAGAGCCAGTGTTTCCCCCTGTTGGTCAGGCTGGTCTCAAACTCCCGACCTCAGCTGATCCGCCTGCCTCGGCCTCCCAAAGTGCTGGGATTACAGGCGTGAGCCATTTAAACAGTGAAACATGTACAAAACTCGGAGACGAACCTGACTGAATACAACACTAAATTGTTTATTTTCATTCCATGTTATGATCAGCTGTGTGTCAGTGGCAGAGAAAGACTTGTCTGAATAAAAATCAAAGGAGATAATGGGTACAAAAATACAGTTAAATGGAAGAAATAACTTCTAGTATTTAATAATAAATTATAATTAACAATAATGTATTGTTATTTCAAAATAGCTATAAGAGAATAATCATAAATGTTCCTGACACTAAGAAAAGATAAATGTTTGAGATGATGGATAACCCAATTACCCTGATTGATCACTGAACATTGTATACAGGTAAGGAATTATCACATGTACTCCAAAAATAGGTACAACTATGGCTCATCAATAAAAACATTTAAAAACCCAAAGAAGACAGGCAAGCAGGCTGAGAAAAGAGACAGAAGGAGAGACCAAGAGAGAGGAAAAGACAAGCAAACAAAAGGAGGTAGAGACAGAAGACAGAGAAGTCTGAGGGACTGAGAAGGACAGAGGGAAAAATCAGGGGACAGGCAAGGTGGAGATTGTGAGGCAAATATTGAAGACAACACTGGAAGACAACTATTCTTCACAGGGCTTCACCATCGATTTCATCATTTGTTCTTAACCTGTGGAACGACAGCTGACCCACCTTGACTACAGCTATTCTAAATCTTAACAGAATTACCATAGCAGTTCCTCAGCAGGTCAATTAATCTCTAAGATTCAGATGACCAGAATCCAGTCGCCCTAGTAACCACTCAAAGTAAGGAATGAGATTGCCCACTTTTGTGTCCAAGTAAACTTCTAGGAAATTATTATACGAGTCTAAGCTTCATCTAAGCAAGTGTTTGAGGGCACAATGTAAGACTATTCTTGTCAAGATAAAGACCGAGTAAACAGGCAAGCACAGGTTTTATTGCCACATCTGAAAACTTAACAGGTACTATTAATTGAAATTAAATTGCTTAACTTGTTTGTCGAACAAATAGAGAACCCCAGTAACATTCTTATTATCTTAAATTTCTTTTTAGCATTGAGATCAGCATATTCTGGTTCTTCCCCTCCCCATTTCAAAGGAAATTTTTTTCAATATTTAAAAGGAACAAACATAAAAATATTTCACTGAAGAAAGCAAAATTGAAGCCTTATAAAACTACTTAAAAGATGACAATATCTGAACAAGAGAGATTAAAATATGCAAAACAATCAAAAATTTTCTACTAATTATATTTGAAAACTCAGATTTCTAAACCGAATTTTAAAAGTGACCAAAGTAAGGAGGTCTGAACTAAATTAGCTTATCAATATTCAGATGGAAACAGATAATTTACAAGCATGACATCAAAGAATCATCAGAAACATCTGAAAGATATTTTATCTAAAAGACACAAAGTAAATTACCAGGGGCGAAGCAATTCTAAGGCGTCTGTAAATTTATTGCTTAGAAATAAGTTCAATGCCACAGCACATTCTTCGAGGCCACTCTTGAGATCCACCTTGGTTGATGATGAGCTAAAGATCAAGAAAAAAACACAGAGAATTTCTGTAGTTTTACCATCAACAAGTTGTCCCCAGGGAGTGTGTGTATGTGGACTCTGGAGACGGGACAGGCTGGAATTCTAACTTTGCTGCTTACTGTCTATAAGATCCCTGAGTCTCAATTTTCTTATCTGTAAAACGGGAAGACCAACACCTACTTTGAGGGGCTGCTGTGAAGATGAGGTAAACTGACAAATGCTGCTCATAGCAGGCGCTAAATAGATGATAGTTCCCTTCCCCACTGCTTCAAAGACCGTAAGTGTAGGAATTCCACACTTTTGTACATGGAGGAGGGGGAGACTATTTTATTTTAGTCTGGTTATACATGGGAAAAAAAACGTGCTTCACTGGAAAACCATGCACTGCCGAGACTCTAGAGATCTCCACAGGTAATTAGATTCTGATTCCCAGGGAGCTTACAACTCTGTAAACTGTAGATAACTAATAGCAGTGCAAAATAACTGTTGTCTATAGGCATGCTAATTTTGCCTGGCCAGTAGAGGTTCAAATAACTTCCCTCCCCAGCTGTGGAATAAGTTAGTTTTCCTGGATTTGCACATTAATTTCAACAATACTTTACGTCACAGAAATTTGTTCTGTTTTGATTTCTCCTTTGAATCTGTTTTAACATCTGCCAAATGTCCTCATCTATAATTAATAATTAATCAGTGATTAAATAAAATCCTTAACATGTTCATTTTTGTATCTATATGAGTCATGATTTTATCCTTTTTTCAAAATTATATTCATCACTTATGATTGACGATTGACAGAAATTTTGTTCTTTAAAGCCATCTCTAAAATGTTTTGTGTAACGACTTGTAAAAGGGCAATATTTCAGTAAGTAAATGAGCAGTAGGATGATCTGGTAAACAAAAATGCTGATAAGAAATAAACCAGCAGGCATGTTTGCCTCATGCCCAGCACTTTAGGAGACGGAGGCAGGAGGAATACTTGAGGCCCGGAGTTCAAGACCAGCCTGGGCCACAGAGTGAGCACTCGTCTCTATAAAAAAGTTTTTGCAAAAGCCAGGCTTGTGGTGTGTGCCTGTAATCCCAGCTACAGGTATTGTGGTGGGAGGGTCGCTTGAGCTCAGGAGTTTGTGGTATAGTGAGCCATGATCATGCCACTGTACTCTAGTCTGAGCAATAGAGACCTTGTCTCAAGAAAATAAAATGGGGCCGGGCATGGTGACTGATTACAGCACTTTGGGGGGCCGAGGCACGTGAATCACTTGAGGTCAGGAGTTTGAGACCAGCCTGACCAGCATGGTGAAACCCCATCTCTACTAAAACCACAAAAATTAGCCAGGCGTGGTGGCGGGTGCCTGTAATCCCAGCTACTCAGGAGGCTGAGGCAGGAGAATCACGTGAACCCAGGAGTCAGAGGAGCAGTGAGCCGAGATTGCACCATTGCATTCCAGCCTGGGCAACGGGAGCGAAACTCCATCTCAAAAAAATAAATAAATAAAATGGGCCAGGTGCGGTGGCTCACACCTCTAATCCCAGCACTTTGGGAGGCCAAAGCAGGCGGATCATTTGAGGTCAGGAGTTTGAGACCAGCCTGGCCAACATGGTGAAACCCCATCTCAACTAAAAATACAAAACTTAGCTGGGCTGGGCGTGGTGTTGCACTCCTATAATCCCAGCTACTCAGGAGGCTGAGGCAGGAGAACTGCTTGAACCTGGAAGGTACAGGTTGCAGTGAGCCAAGACCATGCCGCCGCACTCCAGCTGGGCAACAGAGCAAGATGCTGTCTCAAAAACTAACTGAATAAATAAATGAAATGAAAAAAAAAATAATTACTTGATAAGTATTTGAAGTTGAGTTTCCATCCCACCAACCTCTTTAACTTCATTCTTTATGAAGGGACATGAAAGCAAAGTGCCCCTTCAGTGTATCCTCTAGCAGGAGTAGGTTCTGAGGGCAATGCCAGAACACCTGCCCCTCGCAGGTCTTCTCATGGCTCCTTCTTGTTATTCAGATCTCAGCTAATGCAGAGCAGCCTGGCTGACCCCATCCCATCCTGTCTCACTGCTTTTCCTTCCACCATTATTACCATCCAGAAGTATTTTGTGCATGTAGCATTTGTAGACATGCTTGTCTGTCTTCCCTTTCTAGAACATAAATGCAAGGAGGTTGTTTCAGTCATTCCTGTGCACCAGTGCCTTCGACAATACCTAGAACACATTACATGCTCAAAAAATATTGCTGAGTGGTGAATGGGTGGATACAACTGTTCTGAGTAGAAACAGACTTCTTCATGCCTAGCGTTTGAGACACCTCCTCTAGGATGGAGTAGAACCAAGGCAAGCTCTTAACGGAGGGCTAAGAATTGCTTTGCCCTTAAGTTTCCAGTGAACGAAGAGATCAAATAAGAATGCTAGGAGTTCGGCCGGGCGCGGTGGCTCAAGTCTGTAATCCCAGCACTTTGGGAGGCCGAGACGGGCAGATCACGAGGTCAGGAGATCGAGACCATCCTGGCTAACACCGTGAAACCCCGTCTCTACTAAAACATACAAAAAACTAGCCGGGCGAGGTGGCGGGCGCCTGTAGTCCCAGCTACTCGGGAGGCTGAGGCAAGAGAATGGCATGAACCCGGGAGGCAGAGCTTGCAGTGAGCTGAGATCCGGCCACTGCACTCCAGCCCGGGCGACAGAGTAAGACTCTGTCTCAAAAAAAAAAAAAAAAAAAAAAGAATGCTAGGAGTTCACAAACCTCTCACAGCAAGATTTTTCACAAGAAAGTTGGCTAATACCTCCTATACCAGTCCATAACCAAATTTTGTCAGTGTTACCTCCTGAATGTCTCTTGAATTTATCCTGTCTCATCTCTATCGTCCAGCACAGGTTAGTCATCATGTGTTGCCTGGGGTCTATAGACCCATTTCTTTCCCCATTGCTTACCTCTGCTCCCCCTCATCAAATCTTTACCTAGAGTCCTTTCAACTAAGATTTATGCTAAATATGTACCAGGTACTCTTCTAGGTGCTGGCAATACAGCAATGAACAAGACACACAGGATCCCAGGCTCTCGAAGAGCTTTCATTCTACTGGAGAAGGGAGGGCAGATTTGCACAAGCAGACCAAGAACTGATCAGGGTCATCCCTGATTGGGATAAGTGGTTTGGAACAGAACCTAGGTTTTGGGGGAGGCAGAGGTGGGGAGAAAGCCCAACATTAATGAGGATGGTCAGGAAAAGCTCTCCAAAAAGGTGACATCCAATCGCTGTATAATGGAGCTAGCCACGGGAATATCTAGGTTGAGGGCAGAGGGGGAATTCTAAACTGGGAAAGTGATGAGCAAGGCAGAGAAGGAGAGAAAATGAGGACAGAAAACAGGCAAAAGCCAGAAACCATAGTGGCGGGGAGGATGAATTTTATTCTTTGAACAAAAGGAAATACACCGGTTCAGAAATACTCACTCTTTTCTCAGCATCCCTTCCCTTCAAATATTAGCTGTTCCCATTTTACCTCCCGCCAATTCTCTCTAAGGTTACAGCTCATCCTTCATCACCAGGAAACAGGCTGTGAACAGATACTAGTCCTCTTGCCAAACATCCACCTCTGCATCTCAGCTGGCCACACTGTCACCTGGGAGGATACACTATACACACCCCTACTTAGATACACAAAGTGGGAGCTCAGCATCTCTGAACACAGTATACTCAGCTATTCCGAGTGGTTTACGATAATGCTCGCCTAGAATTAACACTCCTCTGCAGAACACTAGGGCTACCATGTGTTCTGTAAGGAATGACCAGGACAGCAACTTTCACCATGGTCAAGACTTCTGTCAAGTATCTCTCGGTTCCTCTTCATTTCCACTGCCATCACATTAACTGAGACTCTTATCACTTGAGATCCGAATTCTGAAATACTCTCCAAGAATGCCTTCCTATGACTGCTTTGACTCCATGGTTCTCAAACTCCAGCACACATCAGACACACTGGGAAACCACTCTCAGGCTACTCCCCCCTTCCTAAAACAGATGCTCATCATTCTGCCTCCTTAGATTAAGAACCTAAAGTAGCTACCCACACCTACCACGTGCACTAGAAATCGGCTCACCATACCTGTCCAACCAGACTGGAATGATGAGCAAGGCTATTTAAAAACAGTCCAGCTCCCGCCTGTAATCACAGCACTTTGGGAGGCTAAGGTGGGTGGATCACGAGGTCAGGAGCTCCAGACCAGCCTGGCCAACATGGTGAAACCCTGACTCTACTCAAAATACAAAAATTAGCTGGGCATGGTAGCCCACACCTGTATTCCCAACCTCTGCAGAGGCTGCAGTGAGCTGAGATCGTGCCACTGCACTCCAGTCTGGTCACAGAGTGAGACTCTGTCTCAAAAAAAAAAAAGCACTCCGGTATTCTGCAAGAGGCTCATCAGCATAGCAACCCCTCAAGTATAGCACGATGTAATTAATGAAAAGATTCCTGGACTAGAAATTAGAAGTCAGCCAAGCCATTCTCCAGCCTTGTGACCCTCACAGTGTCCCTTAACTTCCCTGAGTCCCTAGTCTTATTTTTGAAATGCTCTCATTTCACAACATCTGCAGGAGAAGCAAAGGCAGTGGTTATTATGAGTGTGTTTTGTGAACTTTCAAGCCCTGTGCAAGTTAATAACCATGTCTAATTCTCCAAAATCTATGGTGCTCAGTCCACATATTCATATTCCTGCCCTGCTGGAGACATGCCCGAGCGCCTTTCATAATATACATCTTCAGTGAGGTGACGACTCCTCATGTTTCTAACTTAAAAGATATGTTAATTTAAGGCAGGATGAGTTTTTTAGTCTATTTTTAAATATATATATATATATATATAAAATGAATACATAACTTATAAAAATGTGGAACTATATCATTATCACTTACATTCCAATTCTTACTTTACGAATTACTTTATAAGCTTGGTTACAAAAAAACTTCATAGTAAATGAGCATCTGGGCTCTGGAATTGGATCCTTTTATTCATTTCCTGACTCCCTTTTGCCTCAAGAGAAGTCAAAGATTTCCCACAATATATTGGTTCCACTGAAACTGTGATCCTAGAGAACTAGGCTGCAGCCTCCCAAGGCCATTTTCTATTACTTATCTGGAGGTTTTGTCTCTTTCCTCTAGAAATCATAATTTTTACTCACTTATGTTGGACAGGGAAATAACTGGTAACTTTTTTCTCCTCCTTCCAAATTATCTGAACTCTGCTCACATTACTTTTATAATGAAAAACTGATTTATAAAAATTTTGAAACATAAAAGTAGTATTTTAAATAACAGCAAAGGAAAAGTCTTTTCTCCACCACTTCCCAGTTCTGTAACCTTGAACTCACTTTACCTCTGTAAGTCTCAGTTTCCTTATCTGTAAGATGGGGATCGTTAAGTCTGCAGTTACTACTATACAAAGTAGTTGCAAAGACGGAGGAAGCTCCTGGAATTAAAAGTATACGCATTTATATATATTGAGGCATTACTACAGCTCTCCACAAGTGTCAACCTGCACCATCTCCCCTGCTAAGAACCACATATGCACACATACATGGTGACCTGGCAAAGTTTCTCTGCACTTTGCTCATGATCTGATGACCTTCTACTATTAACATATCTGATTCATGAGATCTATTGATTAAAAGGTAAAGAAGGGATTTTATTATTTGTATTACAATCAATAAAAGTCTACAAAACCAATATATAATCATCGTACCCCCTCACCCTTCTCCCCTGAAGCAGGTCACAAGACCCTCATCTAAGAGGTGCCCTCCCTGGACCCTGAGGAAAGGAACACCCTTATCTCCGACGCCTCGGACTTCCCTGAGCAGGGACTTCACTAGATGAACGCTACTGGACTTTTCTCTCCCTCCTCCCCTCTTCATTCCTCCTCTGGGAAAGAAAGGAATTATCTGATTGGTGAGCTGGAAAGAAACACGGGGCATAAATGGCCCAGCCCCTTTCTTAAACGGAAAGAGGATGCAGAAAAGTCTATTCTCTCAGCAATGCAGTGAGCTAGTAGGGCAGGCTCTACCGCCCCCCACCGCCCAACCATGACCCTCACAAGGGAGGCCTGTGATTTAGGGCTGAAATTCCATTCAGGGCTATGTCAAAAAGAAGCCCATTTTTCCATGCATCTAAGCTGTAATACAACCTCCAACACAGTCTTTGTGAATAACGAAGCTATGAATTTGATCTCCATAGGCCTGACTCTTGCATCAATATTTCAACTTAGGCCAAAAAGGAACCTTTTTTCCAAAGAGAGAACTAAACACTTAGAATCTGTATGCACAGAATGATGGGCGGACAAGTTTACTCTTCAGAGACTTTTACTAATTTGTGTGGAAGTATCCAGGGTTCTTTTGCAAGCAAATCCAAATCCAAGTCCCCTGCACCTGTGGACTCCAGATCTCCCTGCCCTCAAGAGCTCCAGGGCAAGAAGTCTCAGGCATTACTACAATTCAGCTGTGTGGTGTTCAGAAGCTCAGAAGCAACTGTGACTGGACAGCCAGACTACAGACACTCCTGTTACCATTTCTCATTAGTTATCCAAGGGAGAGGAGGGACCCCAATAAGCTCATAGTCTACAGTGGGCTATGTTAGATGGCAAGACTTCCAAGAAAGTCATTAACCTCTCCAAGTCTTTGTTTCCTCAGCTATGAAAAGGATGAGGATACGACAATATCCACCCAACAGGTACTATTAACATTGCTGTTATGAGCATCAGAGAAGATAAAAATGCAGATGTGAAAGGTAAAACTGCAACTACGTAATGCACTAAAAGGAATGATGTAAATATTATCATCTATGAAAGAATAAAAGTGCCTGCTCTCTCCTCATGTGAATAGTGGGCTTATCCTTCAGACTCAAATGGGGAAGCAGAGATTTTTTTTTCTTTTCATTTCCAAATAATTTCAGGCTTCCAAAAAGCTGGAAAAATAGGACAGAGTTTGTATACCCAGTTCCCCTAGATAACATCTTACATAACACTTTTGAAGGGTGCTGGCAATTATTTTGTAGCACTGCCCTTTGGTCTGTCTGATGTTTCCTTATGATCAGATTCAGGCTACACCTTTTGGGCAACAGTCTATGGCCATATCACCCTGAACACACCCAATCTTGTCTATTTCGGAAGCTAAGCAGGGTCATGTCTGGTTAGTACTTGGACAAGAGACATTATGGGCAAGAAAACCACAGCAGTGATGCCGTGTTCTCAGTGCATGGTATCAGGGCTATGAACTGCATGCACAGCTTGTTTCTGGTGACGACCACATAGCTAGGGTGGTCTCTAATGTGAGGTTACTGCTGTTCCCTTGGGAGTCACTAAGCATCTTCAGGGGAGGTTCTCAAGACTCTGCAGATACCCCATTTCACAACACACATTGCCCCCTAACTTTAGTGTCCATGGAGTGTTCTTGTCTGTACCCATTACCATTGTGGTTTGTCAAACAGCAATTTTCTGTTCCCGTCATTTCTTCCACATCCGTCAGAATGAATAGGGAAGAGCTCTCCCTCCCACCACTGACATGTTTACCCAATTATTTATATACTATAAACACATCAATATTAATTGATTCTGTGGACTATATAACTCATTACAGTCATTATTTATTTTCTTCCTCACATTGCCCCAGATTTGGCCATTGGAAGCTCCTTTATGTTGCTCCCGTGTTCTTTCGACAAGCCCTGTCCTTTTTTCCAGCAATTCTTTACTTTCTGGCACAAGATCTTCTAGGTTCATCTTGTACTTTCCCAGCCCTGGTGCTGGAATCAGCCAGGAGCCTTGGTTTCTTTTGTCAGAGAATGGCATCAGAAATGAGGCCTTGGGTGCCAGGGGTCTCTGCGTCTAGGCCCCAGAATAGCAGAGTTCTGACCCAGAGCCACCCCTGTGGTGCCACAGTGCTTCAAGTTATGTCTACTTTAGTAGATCTGTTAATTAACAGAAAGAGTTGGGTTTTGTTCTTTTTTTAAAAAAAGGACTTAGTCTATATAACCAAAACATGATATATAAATTCATTTAAATTATTATACCTTAATGCCCCTCCTTGCTATCCTGATTTTTTTAAAAAGCACAATTATAATAAGCTGCTTTTTAGTATTGCATTGTTACATATGGTACTACTTTTACATTGCCCAATATGTCTCTAATAAAAATAACTTATTTTGAAACGACTTCTTGGCAAACACTGGTGACTATTCTGGTTAAGCAACTAAGCCAGATCATTAGGCGAAGGCTAAATGAATTAGTAAGAAGCAGGACAGGGTAACATAAGTACAGTGAGAAGGTGGGATGTATTCCCAAAAACTTGCCTTGGCTTTCCCGAGCTCAGTCAAGGGTTTTTGTTGTTGTAGTTGCTAAACTAAGAAGGATTGCTCTGAGAGGGAATGGTATAGATGTGGTAATGGCATGGAAAATACACCTGGCGCTCTTCTAACACAAAGGCGGTAAAAGCTAGACTTAACTCTATGTAACAACAGCTGGGCAATCTCTCCTGCATTCTTTTTTTTAATAGTGGTAAAATATATATAGCATAAAATTAATTATCATCTTAACCATTTTAAAGCACACAGCTCAGTGGTGTTAAGTACATTCACGCTGTGTGAACCAAACAGGTGTGGTTCATCACTTCAATCTTTAGAACTTTTTCATCTTGCAAAACTGAAACTCCATACTCATTAAACAACTCCCTCTACCCTGAATTCTTTACTAACCAATCCAAGGGAGAGTCACCCTCTTCTCTTACAAGCCCTTGGCCAACATTTTGCCATAACCTTCATGATTGAGCCATGTGGACACCTCATCCCACTAAACCAGTCTCTGGAACTCAGTCTCCTGAGCAGCCAGAAGAACTCCCTATGTAATTCTGGGATATCCCAATGCCAACCTTGATTTGGTAACTAAAGCTACCAACACTCTGTACCCACACTGGGCTGACATATCTAGGCTTGGTAAGTAAAGTATAAAGAAGTCTATGAAAGGTTTTCTCTCCGTTCCTTTAATTCTGAGGCCCTAGACCCCTGTGTTCTGTTTTTATGACTTTCTCAAGTAAATCAAAAAGACACACTTTAACTTAGAGACTGTAAATTGAGCAACCTTGTGTTCAGCCTGTTTCCTATGGAAAAATACATATTTGATGAGCCAACAATATGTCTCCCACCTCCAACAAAGAGATGTGGTAAGAGGAGAAAGTAAAGTGATGACAAAGCTCTGGCCAGTGTGCCGAGTCTTTCCTCACTTTTCCAAAGTGACCTTAACACAGTTGTTTCAACAACTAGTTTCTAAACAGATTTGAAGTGATGAACACAAAACTGTCAAATATCTTAAAGTTTGTCACTTTGGTGACCTGAAAGCACACTGGCAGGAAATTCTAACTCCAAGAATTTCAGAGTGACAAGGCATTTTAGCTGATCATGTACTTCTCTGGACATGAGGATCCATTTGTGGGAAGATTCTCTCTTGGCTCTTTCAAGGTTGGAGGGAGAATCAAAAGAAACCATGGTTGTCAAAACACTTTGTAAGACTAAACAAGTGAAAGGGATTATAAGCAAGGAGGCAAATGAGGTTCTTAAACGTGCACCGGCCCAGAAATGAGAAGGTGGAGCATCAAGATGTAATGCCACCACTGCCTGGCCGTGGCACTTGGCTATGTCACTTGACACCCAGGGTGTCTCACTTGTTAAATGGTGACTCAAACTCCCTCCTTGGCTGCCTCACAACTTTGTGTTAAGAAGCAAATAGCTATTTGTGGAGTGAGGAGTACCAGAAGGAGTAACATATGAGGTATGGCATTATCATTTTCTGTTCAGACTAACTCCATAAAAGCCACATTTCTTGTCCACATCCAAGCTTCCTCCACTTTGCAAGTGTCCTTTTAGGCTGCTCCACATTACATTTATAAGGGCTTGCTTTGACACATGCATTAGAAGACCTATTAATTAAAAGGCAGAGTGAGAATGTCTATTATTTAGTTTTTAAAAAGAAAAAGACTATGAAAACTGCAAATGTGAATACAGGTTGAGCATTCCTAATGTGAAAATCCAAAACTGAAATGCTCCAAAATCTGAAACTTTTTGAGGACTCACACGACACTCAAAAAAAAAAAAAAAAAAATGTTCCCTGGAGTATTTTGGATCTTTGGATTAGGGATGCCCACCTGTGCTATCATGAAAACACTTCTCAATTATTTCTTATATTTCACCTCCACTTCCTTTTATGTAGCTTTAACCTCTTCCTCTCTGACTCCTTCCCAACTCAGAAATACACACAAACCTCATTCATTTCTATTTAAAGTAAAACCAGCAAGAAAGGTAACTCCCTCAATCTTGCTTTCTCTCCTAACGCACCCTTCTCCCACTCCTTCTTTTCATAGGCAAGAGCTTCAAAAAAGAACTGATGCTCACTCTCCCTACTTCCCCACCTCCCATTGACCTTTAGCCATGCAGCCTGACTCCTGCCTCAACTTCCCTGAAACCTTACAAGCTAAAGGTCCCCAATGACCTAACTATGAAATGCAAAGGATACTTTTTCACCCATATCCATGAAGACCTCTTTGCCACACCTGGCTCTGCTGACTGCATTCCAGAACTCACCCCTCCCCCAAGTCCCTTGCCTGTCCTGTGGCCACCAACTCATAGAGTCTACCTCTCTCACACATCTATGTAGCTCTTGTTTGAACTGTCATTGTCTCAGCCATCCTTCAATGTTCTGTGTTCCCGAAGGTTCCTTCCTCCATTCTCTTCTCTTTTGTTATGTCTCTCTGGGAAATACAGGTGTGGTTTATCACTTCAACGACTATGTGCATGCTAAAGACTTCCAGTCTATAGATGCAGCTTGTTGCTGACTATGCATATCATGTCCTTATTTATTATCGCTTTCAGTAATTTTTATTTTATTATAGCTTTCAAACTCAGCATTATAAAGTCGTTACTTAGGAAACTATCGGATGAGTTAGAGGATAACTATGAAGGAAGAGCACTTCTTTTAGAAGAAAACAGAAAATTCCATGAGCAGGGACATACACAGTAAAAAAGGATATGGAAAACAAATGCCTTAAGATACTTAGAAGTTATTCTCAACTTCATCTCCATTCTGTAGCCTCTTCTGTATATTGCGTGAGTAGAATCCTAAGACAAACTACCAAACCCATGAGTATAAAGAACACATGCAGAGCTGAAATTTCAAATGCAAAATCCAAACTGCTAAGGATCTGCTGTATAATCTTAAAAGTTTAATAAACCTCTAAGGATGGATGAAAAGTGCTTTCTCATGTACTAAAACAGCTTTAACAGAGCTGCCTTAATAACTCACAAAAAACAACCTTCATGTTCAAAGAGACAATCTGTTAATTCTAAACGATCTGGAAAGGAGCAAAAATTAACCAAGTATGATATCACAGAAAAATATCTAATGGAAGAGGAAAATATCGTGATATATTAAGTTTTAAAAAGTAGATTGCCGAACAGCATATTTAATATGATCCCAATTAAGAAAAAAATTTAGTATCTCTACATATGAAGAGAAAAAGAATGCACACAAAAATAATTAGGATTATAGTAATACATATTTCATTCTCTTTGTGCTTTCTATAGCTCTGAATTTTCTACAATGGACACTTCTTAAAATGTATTTTTAAACCAAGATTATGCAAAAAATGTAAGAAAGAAATAATCATAATATAATATTTGATGAAAAAGTCTATTATGGTTACAACTGTATCAAGAAGCACATGCCTAGGAAAAAGACTGGAAGGAAATACACCAAAATTCTGTGTTCAAGTGGTCATCATTATGGTTGATGTTTGTCCTTTCCTCCATTTTCCCCAATGTTTGGCAGTGTGATTTACTATTTTATAATAAAAATAACTGCCAAAAATATTTAAAGACAAAAAAGACTGGAAAGGGAGTTGTGCCCCAAAGTTGAATTTCATTTTGCTTTCATGTAACAGTGCCACCTATTCACTGAGTCCCTGAGCAGCCACCGTGTCTCCTTCCCTGATTTATAAAATGGGCACTCTACTTGCCTAGGCCTCTCCTGACCTCACTGGTTTGTCAAACACAATGCACTATGCAAATATCAGTATTCTACTCCTTCAAGGGTTGGACTGTTTCCCTCTCTTCCCCCAGGAATGCCCACAACCCTTCCTGACCTGTTCACAGTAGATGCTCCGCGTTGTCTGGATGCCTGTTGTGTATCACATGACGCAAAGTGAAGGCTGCTTGTTGCCATATCTGAGCGAGAAGATCTGTTAATTAAAAAGACAGAGTGAGGTTTTTTATTTCCTTGTCCTGTGAGAAAAATCTACATCTGTGCAATTACACAACACAAGCCTTCCAATTATTTTTATACATTTATCAATTTTAAAAATCAAGTAACAAAAATCTACTGTATGTGTCAAACATTCCTGAAATACAGCCCTAATAACCTTATTTTTTCATTCTAGTACACAAAAAATAAGTTAACTGAAATTACCCCACAGCTCTCCACCCAAAGATAGGATTGTATCTTGTATATATCCTTCCAGGTTTTTTTCCCAAGTAAATCTATATATATTTTAATAAAACTTTATTAAAGCTATGTATTATAATGGGTTATCATATACAGTTATCATGGATTACATACAGGAATTATTCTGAACTTTTTCTTCTCAATAAATCCAGAGTTGCTTTATCATAGCATCTGCAACATTCTGCTGACTGGAAATACGATAATTTGTTACCTGTACCTCATTTTCAGGCATGTAGGTTACTCCCAACGTTTTGGCATTACAAACTACTGTAATAAGCCCCTTTACTCACTTGCCTAATTATTTCCTAAAAATACATTCCTGAAGGCAAGGGTGCGTATTTTGTAAGGTACTTTATTTTTAATCAACTGTCTAATTTCCCATTAAATACACACCACAGAAAGCTAACATAAAGAAGGAGAAGATCAATCTGCCTTGCAGAATCTTAGGCCAGTTTATTGACCCAAAGATATCTCACAGACACACCATGGGGGCAGGTCCACTCAGAGAAGGAAACTTCCAGAAAGAATTTAAGTCCTGCCCTGTATTACAATAGAATTGCCAATCTCCTTCCAGTTCCACTCACCTTAACAGTACACATCTCACAGAGAAGAACCAGAGTCATTAAAAAAAAAAATGGCAGAGTCATTAAAAAAAGAGGAGAAGTTGTGTGTGTGTGTGTGTGTGCGTGTTCTGTTTTGTTTTGTTTTTAATTCTAAGATGTACAATGGGTGCAATGGCTCACGCTTGTAATCTCAGCATTTTGGGAGGCCAAGGCGGTTGGATCACCTGAGGTCAGGAGTTCAAGACCAGCCTGACCAACATGGTGAAACTCCGTTTCTACTAAACATACAAAAATTAGCCAGGTCTGGTGGCACATGCCTGTAATCTCAGCTACTGGGGAGGCTGAGGCAGGAGAATCGCTTGAACCCAGGAGGCAGAGGTTGCGGTGAGCCAAGATCGCACCGTTGCACTCCAGCCTGGGCGACAAGAGTGAAACACCATCTCAAAAATAAATAAATAAATAAATAAATAAATAAATAAATAAATAAATAAGTACAGTGCCCTCAATTAAGTGGAGTTCCCCCCACCCCCCATTTGGAAGTTCAGACTTTCCAATGCACTCTAGTATTTTAGACTAGACATTCATTTTTATCTTGGACATATCAAGTTCCCTAAATTTTACACATCATGTAGGGGAAGACTGAAGTTGTTCTTGCAAGGCTGGTTAGGTGTGGGTGGTGGGAGGGAAGAAAACTCCACAGGTAAGGGGAAATGTCACTAGAAGACAAGTTATTTCCATCACAAAAACTTGTTATTATGAGAATACAGGTACCCCTTCCATAAATAAGACTCTGGGCAGTGACCATCAGCTCCGTTTACAAGCAGGGAAAGAGGAAGTGACTGACTGAAAAGGCTATCTACCCATATGGCAAGAGTGCTTGCCCATTTGTTCACTTACAGATTCATTTTCAAGGGCTAGAAACACAGTCTTTGAAATGCACGGTAAAAATATCCCCTTTTCACATTTGCCTTTAGCTTTAATAAAAGTCTCCCCAATATTGAAATTTTTGCTTAGTCATAACTATCACTCTTTTCTTTAACATCTCTGATTTTGAGGGCATACTTAGAAAAACCTTCCCTCTACAAAGATTATATAACATACTTTTACCTGTGTTTTACTTTTCAATATGTAATTTGTTTATTCGTTTATAATTTAAACAGATGGTACAAGATAGTGCTGTGTAATTTTTTTCCCTAATCTTTTGCCACGTTTCCCAAGATTGTTTTTAAATAAACCACATCTTTTACCCCAATGATTTGACATGCCATAACACACTAGATATAAACATAAACTTGTTGTGCCAGGTAAATATTATATGTTTCAAAGTGCTAAAATAATTGAGACTGGGAACGGTGGCCCACGCCTATAATCCCAGCACTTTGGGAGGTTGAGGCAGGCAGATTACTTGAGGTCAGGAGTTTGAGAACAGCCTGGCCAACAAGGTGAAACCCTATCTCTAATAAAAATACAAAAATTAGCCAGGCATGGTGGCGGGTGCCTGTAATCCCAGCTACTCGGGAGGCTGAGACAAGAGAATCACTTGAACCTGAGAGGCAGAGGTTGCAGTGAGCCAAGATTGCGCCACTGCACTCCAGCCTGGGTGACAAGAGTGAAACTCTATCTCAAAAAATAAAAATAGTAATAATGAATTGGGAGGCCATTCAGCAAAGATGGTTCCTATACAAGCAAATGGAAACTCAACTCAATGTAAACACTCAAAACGAAACTTAAGCTTAGCCAATCAGAAACCGCCAACTCACCTCTAACTAGGAACTTCCCACTTGTTCCAGTCAAATATTTTATTTGTCTTGCTTCTTTAAATACTTCATAAGTTTCCCCCTCCCACTCCTTAGGAAGAACACTGAACTGCTTGTGTTCTAATGATATTCAATTCAGGAATCACTCAGTGCTCAAACCAACTAGCTAAAATATTACTGTGCCTAAATTAATCTGTTAACAAAAGCTAAAATTATTGTATCTTTACTTGAGACAACAGACTTGAATTTACCAGAATATAATAATTATTAATAAAATAATGTTACATTTTATTCCTCTTTTCTAAGGCATAAAGGTTTAGATTCTTCTAGTCCTTTATGTTTGTATACACATGTACATGAAGTCACAGAAATTCTATAGTATTTCTAGATTATGTTAATATCACAATAAGCATATCATGCCACAAACTAATTTTTTATTAAACAGGATGTTTTTAGATATAGACCTAACTCATTTATTGAAAGTACTGTCTAGTGTTTTAAGAATGCATTTTCTCATTCTGTTAATAAGAAATGCTTCAAATACATAAAGTAGAGAAAATAATACTGCAAACACACAAGTATAATCTAGAATCCATTTTGTGTACAGTCGGAACTACATTTAATTCTTTCCTGCATGCATAAGCAAGAAATAACTCATCTACTTGTTATAACAGCTTGGAAACCCGGCAAAAGGAAGACTGCATGTCCTCTCAAGGTCATCTTGGAGCACTGTCCAACAGGCCCACCCAAGGAACATTTAATTCCCTAGGAGGTATATATCTTGTTTGGCTTTCTATTTACTATTAAAACCTACACTCTGTAAAATTATGTTAACTTGTAGATTTTTTAATCTGGTAGATATGCAAATAATTTCTGTGTGGTAAGATTATGGTTTTATTACTTTGCTGGAGGTTAACCAGTTTAGTGCATAACAAACCTTATTTCAACACTTATTCTTTCCTCAGTTCTCCAAATGCTGTTACCAGTTTTACCATCTTGCTTGATTTCCTCATTGACATGCGTTGATTCCATAATTATGATACTCTGACATACTGGATTATTCTGCTGTCTCTTACACACAGCAATTTTCCATATGTGCGCAGGTCTGTTTTTGGGCATTCTTTTGTTCCATCACATATTTGCCTCTCTCTGCACTAGTCACACCATTTTTATTATCATGGCTTTCTGAGACCTGTAAGCCAACTGGAGCGAGTTCTCTACTTTATTAAATATTCTTTTTGTCAGATTGCTATTATTACACCTACATTCTTGTTTATGAATTTCAGAGTTAGTCATTATAACATTACAAGCAAGTCCTGCTGGAGTTTTGACTGGGAATTTATTACATTATTAGGAAATCTACAGAGAATTGTTGTCTTTATAATATTGCATCTTCACATCTTTATACATTTATTCAGGTCTTCTCTTATTTCCTTCATAAAGGCTTTTAATATCTGAACACTGTACTGATAAGCATGTACCCCTGCAAAAGAGCCATGCTAAATCTTTATACTGGAGGCTACGAAAAGTAACACACTGAACTTCAATTACACCTATTAGTACATTGGAATATACGCCCTTATTCTGTCTTGTTTTAACGGCTCTAACTTTAAGTTTTTAAACAGCTTTATTGAGACATATTTCACAGACCATAGAATTCACCCAATTAATGTTTATAATCACTGTTTTTTAGTATATTCACAGACTATCACCACAATCTCATTTTATAACATTTTGTCACCCAAATGTATCCATCTATCAGCAGTCACTCCTCATTCTCCACTCTACCTCCTCTAGTCCTAAACAACCACTAATCTACTTTCTCTGTCTACAGATTTGCCTATTCTGGACATTTCATATCAATGGAATCATAAAACGTGTGGTCTTTATGCTTGGCTTTTTCAGTTAGCATGTTTTCAAGATTCATTCATGTGGTAGCATGTAACAGTACTTCACTCCTTTTTATTGCCTAATATTATCCCATTGCATAGATATATCACATTTTGTTAATCATTTGTTGATAATATATTAATTATTTGCATTTTTGCGGCCATTACGAATAATGCTGTTATGAACATTCATGTGCAAGTTCTTGGCCAGGCACAGTGGCTCACTCCTGTAATCCCAGCAGGACTTTGGGAGGCCGAGGCGGGGAGATCACTTGAGGTCAGGAGTTCAAGACCTGCCTGGCCAACATGGCAAAACTCCATCTCTACTAAAAATACAAAAATTAGCCGGGCATGGTGGTGCGCACCTGTAATCCCAGCTACTCAGGAGGTTGAAGCAGGAGAACTGCTTGAACCCGGGAGACGGAGGTTGCAGTGAGCTGAAATCATGCCACTGCACTCCAGCCTGGGTGACAGAGTGAGACTCCATCTTAGGAAAAAAAAAAAAAAAAAAGTTATCGTGTGGACATGTATTTTCATTTCTCTTAATTATATATCTAGCATTGCTATGGAATGCTAAATATATGGTATGTGGAATTGCTACATTATGTGGTAACTCTATGTTTGACATTTTGAAGAACTACTAGACTGTTTTCCAAAGTGGTTGTGTGATTTTTCTGATCTTTTTTTTTTTTTTTATTTTTTTATTTTTTTGTAGAAATCGTGCCTTGCCATCTTGCCCAAGCTGGCCTTGAACTCCTAGGCTCAAGCAATCCTCCTACCCCAGCTTCCCAGAGTGTTTGGATTACCAGCATGAGCCACCATGCCTGGCCGGCTATGTGATTTTATATTCCCACCAATAATGTACTAGAGCCCCAATTTCTCAACAGTTTGGCCAGTATTTGTTTTTGTCCATGAGATACGGTGGTATCTCATTGCAGTTTTTGGTGTGCATTTGCTTATCGACTAATAATGTTAAGAATCTTTTTAGGCACTTAATGGCCAATTGTATATCTTCTTTGGAGTAATGTCTGTTAGATTATTTTCCCATTTTTAATTGAGTTACTTATCTTTTTATTTTCCCTTGAATACTGCTCTAATTTTAATCACTAGGTAGAACTATTTGCGAGTGTAAAGCTTACAGCTATCTTTGTTTATACTTTTTCTCTCAATCAAATCATAGATAGCAGAGCCAATTCAAATTTAACCTCCCCAATAAATCCAACACAACATGCTATGTTCCCGCACAATGAGATAAAAGCTAGTCCACATTTAAAAATAAAATAAAATTTCAAAAATGAATAAAAATATGTCCTTCAAGCTTTTCCATCAACATTAAAATCTCCCCTTAGGGGAGAAAAGGAGTGAGTGTAGATAGGCCAACTGATATGCTCTGGAAGCCACCATGTTTGTAATCTAGAGTCGAAATGGTATCCACCAAGCCAGTGCAGCCCTCTCAACTCCTGCAGAGACCTTGGCACATCTCACCAGGAGCTCCCCCTAGTCACCCCTACCAGGGTTGGTGCTTGAACTCATCACTGGGATACTCATGGGCAAGCTAGGGAATCTAGTTCTGCCCAGCTATGTCCCCCCTCCCAAACCTGAACAGGAACCTCAAGGCACCAGGCACTCCTCTGTCCAACTCATCACCTGAAACAGAGGGCACGTCACAGTAAATAAAAGACAAGCACATACCCATCTGCTTGTACGGCAACTGGCTCTTACCCATAAGTGCCACCTACTGGCTTCCAAGTCAAACTACACAGTCCAATATAAAACCTGCGGACAGAATTGCGCAGGGCTATAGAAGCGAACCCAAAAGACCCTATCCAACATACTTACTCTATAGTTACACACTTAGAAGAGGTGGAAACGGGGCGGGGGGTATGGGGGAAAAGTCTATCTAAATGAAAATAAATTCAAAAACAAAAACTAGTAGCCTCTCTAGATGAGAAGAAACCAACATAAAAATTCTGGCACCATGAAAAATCTAAATGTTGTGACATCACCAAACGGTCACGCTAGCTCTCTAGCAACAGACCCTAACCAAATAAAAACTCAGAAATGGCAGATAAATAATTCAGAGTATGGGCTGCAAGTAAGCTCAAAGAGATCCAAGAGAAGGTTGAAAAATCAACACAATGAAACCATGAAAGTAATCCAAGAAATGAAGGAAGAGACTAATATCCTTTAAAAAACAAAAACAAAACAAAACAAAAAAACAAAAAACCCCAGAACTTCTGGAAATGAAAAATTCACTTAAGAAATTTCAAAATACAGTTGAAAGTTTTAACAATAGACTGGATAGGCAAAAGAAAGAATTTCAGAGCTTAAAGACCTCCAATTCATATCACCAACTAATAATTTTTTAAAAAATAGCTTGAAGACCAACCTTTCAAATTAACCCAAACAAAAATAAAGAAAAAAGAATTTTTGAAAATGAACAAAGCATTTCAGACATACAGGATTGTGTAAAGCAACCAAACCTATGGCTTATAGGCATTCCTGAGAAGGAAGAAGAAAAAGTAAGCAACCTGAAAAATATATTTGAGGAAATAATTCAGGAAACTCCCTAATCTTTCTAGAGAGGTGAACATCCAGATACAAGACATTCAGAGAATACCTGCAAGATACTATGCAAGATGAACTTCACCAAGGCATATAGTCATCAGACTATCCAAGGTCAACACTAAAGAAAAAATGTTAAAGGCAACTAGAGAGAAGGGTCAAATCACTTACAAAGGAAAACCCATCTGACTAAGAGCAAACTTCTCAGCAGAAACCCTACAAACCAGAAGAGATTGGGGTCTATTTTTAGCATCCTTAAAGAAAAAAAAAAATGCCAGCCAAGAATTTCACATCCTGCCAAACAAAGCTTCATCAATGAAGAAGAAAGAAAATATTTTCTAGACAAGCAAATACTAAGGGCATCTGCCACCACAAGACCTATCCTACAAGAAATGCTGAAGAGAATTCTAAACATGGAAATGAAAGGACAATACTCATCATCATAAAAGAACACATAAGTGCAAAGCTCACAGATCTTATAAAACAATTACACAATTGAAACTCCAAAACAACTAGCTAACAACACTATGACAGGAATAAAACCTCACATATCAATAGTAACCTAAATGTAAATGACCTAAATGCCCCACTTAAAAGATACGGAGTAGCAAACTAGTTTTTTTTTAAAAAAATACAAGACCCAACCATCTGCTGCCCACAAATGACCCACCTACTGGCTAAAGATATCTTTAGACTCAAAGTAAAAGGGGGAAAAAAGACATAAAATGAGAATGGAAAACAAAAGTAAGCAGGAGTCACTATTCTCACATCAAGTAAAATAGACTTCAAACCAACTAACAGTAAAAAAAGACAAAGAAGGACATTTCATATATAATGATAAAGGATTCAATATAACGAGAAGATTTAACTATTCTAAATATACATGCAACCAATACTGGGGCACCCAGATTTATCAAACAAATCCTACTAGACCTAAGAGAATAGACTGATATCAATACAATTACAGTAAGGGACTTTGACACCTCCACTGACATCACTAGACAGATCATTGAGGCAGAAAATCAACAAAGAAACTCGGGACTTAAACTGGGTTACAGACCAAATGGGCCTAAGAGACATTTATAGAACATTCTACCAAACAACCACGGAATAAACAGTCTTTTCATTTGTGCGTGGAACATTCTCCAGAATCAACCATATACTCAGCCATAAAGCACATCTCAATAAAATCAAATAAATAAAAATCATATCGAGTATCTTCTCATATCAGAGTGGGATGAAATTAGAAATCAATTCCAAGAAGAACTCTCAAAACTATACTAGTACATGGAACCTAAACAACTTGCCCCTGAGCAACTCTTGGGTAAACAATGAAATTAAGGCAGAAATAAAAAAATTCTTTTAAATGAATGAAAACAAAGACATAACATACTAAAACCTCTGGTACACAGCAAAAGCAGTGCTAAGAGGAAAGTTTATAGCATTAAATGCCTACATCAAAAAGACAGAAAGACCTCAAATTAACAACCTAACATCACAACTCAAGGAACTAGAAAAGCAAGAACAAACCAACCCAAAGCTAGCAGAAGAAAAGAACTAACAAAGATCAGAGCAAAACTAAATGAGATTAAGACCAAAAAAAAAAATGGCAAGAAATCAACAAACTGGCCGGGCACAGTGGCTCCTGCCTGTAATCCCAGCACTTGGGGAGGCCCAAGCGGGTGGATCATCTGTTGTTAGGAGTTTGAGGCCAGCCTGGCCAACATGATGAAATGCCATCTCCACTAAAAATACACAAATTAGCGGGGCATGGTGGTGCATGCCTGTAGTTCCAGGTACTTGGGAGACTGAGGCAGGAGAATTACTTGAACCCAGGAGGCAGAGGTTGCAGTAAACCAAGATCATGCCACTGTATTCTAGCCTGGGCAACAAAGCAAGACTCCATCTCAAAAAAGAAAAGAATCGGCCGGGCGCGGTGGCTCAAGCCTGTAATCCCAGCACTTTGGGAGGCCGAGATGGGTGGATCACGAGGTCAGGAGATCGAGACCATCCTGGCTAACACGGTGAAACCCCGTCTCTACTAAAAAATACAAAAAAAAACTAGCTGGGCGAGGTGGCGGGCGCCTGTAGTCCCAGGTATTCGGGAGGCTGAGGCAGGAGAATGGCGTAAACCCGGGAGGCGGAGCTTGCAGTGAGCTGAGATCCGGCCCCTGCACTCCAGCCTGGGCAACAGAGCAAGACTCTGTCTCAAAAAAAAAAAAAAAAAAGAAAAGAATCAACAAACTGAAAAGTCGGTTCTTCAAAAAGATAAACCAATTGGCAGACCATTAGCTAGACTAACCAAGAAAATGAAAGAGAAGATTCAAATAAGCATAATCAGAAATGATAAAGGCGATATTACAACCAATACCACAGAAATACAAATAATCATAAGAGACTCCTTATGAACTCCTTCATGCATACAAACTAGAAAACCTAGAGGAAATGGATAAATTCCTGAAAACATACAAACTCCCAAGATTGAAACAGAAGGAAAAAGAAATCCCAAGCAGACCAATAATAACTAATGAAATTAAACTAGTAATAAAAAATCTACTGGGGAAAAAAAAAAAAGCAGCTCAGGACCAGATGCATTCACAGCCAAATTTTACCAGACATATAAAGACAAGCTACTACCAATCGTACTGAAACTATTACAAAAAATTTGAGGAGGTGCAGTCATTCCATAACACCTTCTATAAATCCAGTATCACCCTGATACTAAAATCAGACGACACAACAAAAACAGAAAACTACCAACCAATACCCCTGATGAACACAGATGCAAAAATCCTCCACAAAATACTAGCAAACTGAATCCAACACACATCAAAAATATAATTCATCACAATCAAGTGAGCTTTATTCCAGGTATGCAAGGATGGTTCAACATACGCAAATCAATAAACTAAAAACAAAAACCATATGATCATCTCAATAGATACAGAAAAAACAATTGATAAAATCCAACATGCTTTCCTGATAAAAAAAAAAAAAAAAACCTTCAACAAACCAGGCATCAAAGGAACATACCTCAAAATAATAAGAGCCATATGTGACAAACCCACAGCGAACATCATATTGAATTGGGAAAAGTTGAAAGCATTTCCCCTAAGGATGGAAAAAAATGAGGACACCCATTTTCACCACTCTTATTCAACATAATACTGGAAGTCCGAGCCAAAGGAATCAGGCAAGAGAAAGATATAAAAGGCATCTAAATTGGAAAAAAGGAAGTCAAATTATCTTTTTTTATTGATGACATAATAATACACCTAGAAAGCCCCAAAGACTCCTCCCAAAAGACAGAAAACCCTGAAGACTCCTCCAAAAGACTCCTAGACTTGATAAACAACTTCAGTAAAGTCAAGATACAAAGTCGACGCATAAAAATCAGTAGCATTTCTATATACCAATTATATTCAAGCTGAGAACCAAATCAAGAACTGCATGCTATTTATGTTAGCCACAACAAAAACCCTAGGAATACATTTAACCAAGTAGGTAAAAGATCTCTACAAGGAGAATGACAAAACGCTGATGAAAGAAATCACAGATCATACAAACAAATGGAAAAACGTCCCATGCACATGGACTGGAAGAATCAGTATCATTAAAATGACCATATTGGCTGGGCGTGGTGGTTCATGCCTGTAATCCCAGCACTTTGGGAGGCCGAGATAGGCTGATTACTTGAGCTCAGAAGTTTAAGACCAGCCTGGGCAACACGGCAAAACCCTGTCTCTACAAAACACACGAAAAGTATCTGGGCATGGTATCACATGCCTGTAGTCCTAGCAACTAAGGAGGCTTAAGTGGAAGGATCACTTGAGTCTGGGAGGCATAGGCTGCAGTGAGCCACGATCACACCACTGCACTTAGCCCAGGTGACAGAGTGAGACCCTGTCTCAAAAATAAGAAAGTATTTGCAGACTATGCCTCCGACAAACGACTAACATCCAGAATCTATAAGGAACTCAAACAACTCAACAAGAAAGAAACAAACAACCCCATTAAAAACTGGGCAAAAGGCCTGAACAGATATTTATCAAATAAAGTAATACAAGAGGCCAACAAACACATAAAAAAAAAAAAAAAATGCTCAACATCACTAATCATCAGAGAGATGCAAATTATAACCACAATGAGATATCATCTTACACCAGTCAGAATGGTTATTATTAAAAAATCAAAAAAACAACAGATGTTGGATTACCTGTGGAGAAAAGGGAACACTTGTACACTGTTGGTGGGAACAGACGTTGCCTCAACCTCTATGGAAAACAGTATGAAGATATCTCAAGAAGCTAAAAATAGCGCTACCATTCAAGACAGCAATCCCACTACGTGGTATCTACCCAAAGGAAAATAAATCTTTATATAAAAAGACACCTGCACTCATACATTTATCACAGCACTATTCACAATAGCAAAGCCATGGAACCAACCTAGGTGTCCATCAATGGTTGAATGGATAAAGAAAATGTGGAATATATACACAATAGAATACTATGTAGCCACAAAAAGGAATGAAATCATCTTTGCAGCTTGATTTCATCAAGCTGAAATCAACTTGAATGGCACTAGAAGCCATTATCCTAGGTAAACTAAGTCAGAAGCAGAAAATCAAATACCACCGGTTCTCACTTCTGAAAGCTAAACAATAGGTACACATGCAAATAAAGATGGAAATAACAGACACTTGGCACTCCAAAAGAGGGGAGGGAGGATGGAGGTGAAGGTTGAAAAATTACCCTTTAGATATAATGTTCAATATTTGGGTGGTAAGTACACAGGAAGCTCAATCCCCTACCATCATGCAATATACCCATGTAACAGATATGCACATGCACCTTCAAATCTAAAACCTTAAAAATAAAAAATGGTATCCACTAGAATTATGAAATGCAGGACTCTGACACACCACTGGAAATCTACTGCTTAATATTATTGGCTACATAAAATACATTTGTCTTTCTTACTAAAAAAAAAACTGTTTGCCAGACCAAATTCTACACAAGGATGATTCCTCAAAGAGCTGTTCTCATGGCCAATGATCAGAGGAAAGAGGAGGTGCTGCTGCTGACAATGAGAAAGCAAGAAGAGCCCAAAAATAAAAAGATACTTCCCAAGTATCATCTTACTGCCAACTCCAATCCCATTTTGCCAGGCCTGTCACCAGTGCTTTCAGAATCAAAGGAATATACTTTCAACTTTTTCTCTCCACTCTGGCCCTGTTCCTTAAGAAGGAAAAACTAAACAGCTGAAAAAGGCCAAAGGGCAAGCACCAACAAGGATATAACTGTTCTATTAAATGAGAAACTGGCGAATTGATAAACTAGATAATCTTCTCCCCAAATAATCTATGCTTAGACTTCTTACAAAGCCTTCCTCAATCAAAACTGTAACCCTTAGTATTATCTGTAGGGTGTGGGTAATCTTTAGATTCTTTGTAGTTTTCTATGTTTGTTTTTTTTTTTTCAAAAATGATAATGCACTATTTTAACAATCATGAAAAAAGTTAAGCATGTATTTTGAGTAATTTAAGTCTATATTCATGAAGGGAATATTCAAATATTAATTTAAGGAAACACCCTCTGATCATCCCTTTTATATCACACATAACTCAAAACAGTTCTCCTAAGAAATATGCAAGAACAGTATAATTTATTATTTTTAGCCCTCTCCACATGAAGAACTCAGAATACATCAGTACTCAATGTGTTTCTCATGTTATTTTAGACCTTTTTAGAAGTCTTCCAAGCTTTCACTACTTTAAAAAAGTCAGTTCTTGAATGTGGTTTTTCTAATTTTATCTTTTCTATTTCCTGCATTTGATAACATGCTTCAATAGGTCTACTATTATATTCCTGAATTGCTTTCAAACTTATTACTTTATGCACATTTACCATCTCAATTTGGTCCTTAATGCATCTACCTTTGCTAAAATGAACTACGATTCATGCCTTATTGAAGGAATCAGCCCTCACAGGAAGCTAAGAAATGGCGCTCTCATGAGTTCTCTAATACCAGCCTTGTTTCCCATCTTTGGCAGGTGAGAAAAACGCAGCACATGAGGGCCATGTGAATGTGATATTTGCCAAGTGTCCCTTAGCTTTATATGGAAAATGGAGAATGACAAGTTCATTCAAACAGATAGATTCATAACTGTTTGAACAGCTTCTCTCAAAAGGTACTTCCCTTTATCATATGTTTTACATTTGTATCAGAAACTGGGATTAAAATAGAGAATGCAAGGCAAAAAAAAAAAATCTCTGCAAAACAATGAAACTGGGAAAGAGAGCAGTGAATGGACCATAATTTAAAAAGATAATGCTCTAAGTGGACAAGTTATATTTAGTAAACTAAAATTTAATTTTTATCCATAAACATTTAGGAATGCCATATTTCAGGCATGGTATCAGATGTTAAAACACACAAAATAATAGCATGCCTGCTCTCAAAGATGATACCTGAGTGAGAATAAATTATAAATTCCTGAATCTGAATCCAAAAAATCTAACTGAATAAAAACAGGATAAAAGAGATGTGACTTAACAACATGGTAAAAAGTTGCTAATTATTTTAAATGAATTTATGAACACAACAGAACATGAATACTGATACAACTTAAGTTGTATTAAGAAAACTATAGCATCTAGAATGAGGAAAATAGCATCTTTCCTAAGTTTCTTTTAATTAACTTTCTTTTTCTTTTTTTTTTTTGTTTCAGAGACAGAGTCTAGTTCTGTCGCCCAGGCTGGAGCGCAGTAGTGGGACCTCAGCACACTGTGACCTCTGCCTCACAGGTTCAAGCAATTCTCCTGTCTCAGCCTCCCAAGTAGCTGGGATTACAGGCACACACCACCACCACGCCTGGCTAATTTTTGTATTTTTAGTTGAAACAGGGTTTCATTATATTGGTCAGGCTGGTCTCAAACTCATGACCTCAGGTGATCCACCTGCCTTGGCCTCCCAAAGTGCTGGGATTACAGGCATGAGCCACCGCACCCAGCCTAATTAACTCAGACTTAAAAATATAATTATCTCTTAATCAGAGTACAAACTTCATAAAGGCAGGATTGTATCGCAGCACCTAGTACAGTGTCTTCCAGGTAACGATCTTCAATAACACTGTGCTGGTTGACTGAACAAATAAACAAAGGAGCAAATGAAGGATAACATCATTCTCATGTAGTCAGACCAGTCACACCTGGCCTACCTGATGTTCTAGACATACTCTTTTAAGAATATCAACAACAGGAAATGCAGGCCGGGCACGGTGGTTCATGCCTGTAATCCCAGCACTTTGGGAGACCAAGGCAGGCAGATCACTTGAATCCAGGAGTTTGAGACCAGCCTGGGCAACACAGGGAGACCCCATCTCTACAAAAAATACGAAAAATTAGCCAGGAATGGTAGTGCATGCCTGTAGTCCCAGCTACTCGGGCAGCTGAAGCAGGAGGATCACTTGAGACAGGGAGGTTGATTGAGGCTGCAGTAAGCTGTGATCACATCACTACACTCCAACCTGGGTGACAGAGGAAGACCCTATCTCAAAAAAAAAAAAAAAAAGAAAGAAAGAAGAATTGGAAGAAAGCAGAGAAAAGAAAGGAATACAAAAGCTTCATTCACTAGAAAGATTTTGGTTCACCTTCTAGACCACCTTCTCTGGAGCAAAATCCTACTCTCAAATGACTCAGAAAATACATAATAATGTGTATATACAGAGTAATAAAACAAATATGACAAAATGTTAAAACTGAATTAAGGGCATTCAGAAGTTCTCTGTGTTACTCTCGCCCTTTTTCTGTAAGTTTGGAATTATCACAAAATTAAAAGTTTTTTTAAAAGACAGCTTATTGGCATGATGATCCTGTAACAAAGGGCAGAGACAGGGATTAAATGTGAGTGGCAAGTGGATCTCAGCAACCTGTGGGCCAACCAATGCCAGTGGAGAATGCCAAGTCCTTGGGCCACAGGCACACCAACAGTCCAGAAATCCTTTGGTGGCAGAGGCAGCAAGGAGAGAGGCCAATGCAGAGACAACAGGATGGGGCCCTCTACCAGGTAGCAGTCCTCAGACAGGAGCCATCCCTACACCACCTCTTCCTGCACCCAATGTCACGTCAGAAGGAGGAGAGGGAGGGGAAACCTTTTAAGAAGGAAGATATAAGACCGATACATAGTTTAAGTTTTTACTTGACTAGGCATTTACCCCTCCCACATCTCTCAGAAAACCTGAGTCACTCCAAAAGAGAATGCTGGAAATTTGAACAGATGATGTAATTTTTAACTGACCACTTAATGTGCTTTTCTGTCCTCAATGGGGATGAAAGTTCCAGAGCAAAGAAGAACAGCTGAAAAAAATAAAAGTACATTTTCATATAAAACACAAAGCATGATTCAGACCCTACTCATTGAGGGGCAGAACAAGATGACAGAATATAAGGCTCCACTGATCATCGCCCCTGCAAGGAGACCAATTTAACAACTGTCTACAGATAAAAAGCACTTTCGTAAGAACCAAAAATCAGGTGAGCACTCGTAGTACCTGGCTGTAACATCACATCGAAGACTTTACTCACTAAGAAAATGGAAGGCGGGCTGGGTACGGTGCCTCACACCTGTAATCCCAGGGTTTTGGGAGGCTGAGACAGGAGGATCACTTGAGCCCAGGACTTCCAGACCAGCCTGGGCAACATAGCAATACCCCATCCCTACAAAAAAAAAATAAAAAATTAGACGTATGTAGTGGCATACACCTAGAGTCTTAGCTACTTGGGAGGCTGAGAGGACAGCCTGAGCCCAGGATTTCAAAGCTGCAGTGAGCAGCACTATGCAGTGCACAGGCTGTCGCCCATGCTGGAGTCTCTAAAAACATTTTTTTTTTTTCCATTTAAAAAACTTTTTATAAAGAAAATGGAAGGTAGTGCTTGCTTTCTCTTTCAGCAAAAGAAACTACTCCAACAACTGCTGTTTTCCTGGCCCACAGTCATAGCAAATTACTGACCAAGTTGGAAACTTAGAACCAGAGCCTGTATCTTTTCAAATTCTTTCCTTATGCAAGCAAATCACACTCCTTCACATTATTTAAAACAAACAGCAATGGAATGTTGGATTGGCAAGAGAGAGGCACAGCTCCTGTTTCATTTTGCTAGTTTTCTTTGCTGTTTTTTTAAATTAAAAACAAACAAAAATCCTTTTCCTGTTGGAGGGTTCTCTTATTTCTGACCGAAAACTTCTTACCTAATCTATGAATTACCCTTTCTCACCACATGACTGGAGCGTGATTTAGGAGAAGGCATGCTGGGACACACAGCAGACCACTGTGTTCCTGTCCTAGGTATGCCAGCCACTGGCGGGCAGTGTGGCTTTGAGCCACGCCCTCACCTCCGTGGGCCTCAGTGTCCCCATCTGCAAAAGCAAAGCAGCAATAACAACACCTGCCCTATCTCCTTCCCAGGGATACCACAAGGAAAGAACGTGCTCCATTTTGTAAAATCACTTTTTAAACTGAAACATCACATCAATGTAAGGGAATGAAGTTGCTGATGCTATTAGAGGAGTTATACAGGAGTACAGTGGTGCTGATGTTATTAGAGGAGTTACGGGAGCCAACAACTTCCCATTAAACAGACCATTATATTCCTGCTATTCAACAGTTCTGCTTAATGCTTCCTGCAGTCATGGGGCAGACGCCACTGAGGCAGCATTTGCCATTTGCATTGCATCCCTCCACGTTGGAATGAGATATTTTCAGATGTAGAGCATATACAGGTTTTCAGTGGGACACTGAATGGGGCGGACATTGCCTTTTCTTTTAAAAGATCACCACCTAAAACAAAGAGTAACAAAGTTTTTCTAAAGATAATTCTAACAAGTTTTCCTTTTATTCACCTCACGACCCATGAGAAGAAGAAAAAAAATGAAGGCTTCCGAAACGTCATTTTCTCAGGCTAGGTAGTATGTTTCTTCTCTGGGTTCTTTGGTTGGAGTTGACAACTCATAGTATAATTATTGGTCTACTTTTCAATTACAGTGAGTAGCTTATGAGCTTCTTAAGGACAGGAAGTATCTGTTTCTTAATCCAGAGATGTTCAATGACTGCTTGATGAATGAATGACATTCTTCCTGATACAATTAGCCCCTTGCATCAAATACAGTCTTCCTACTTGGCATTTTGCGTCACATATGTAGATCATGAAAAGTACCCATGAATATTTCATCACAGAAACCTTCATTCACAAACAAGCAGCTTTCAGTAAATATAAGGGCTCTCCCCACAAACATCTATCAGTAGGAAAAACAAACAAAACTGAAGAAGGAGCATATAAATACTCAAGTAATTAAACTCTAGAGTTTTTCTTTAGTTCTTCAATATGTGGCTGTTTCCATAGTTGATGTGCTGTATTTATTCAGCCTATGGTATCAAGCAGGCATATGAAATGGTTTTGCTATACAGGGATGCTATTACTTTAAAAATTAAAAACAAAAACACCTAAGCTAATGTTAAGGAGGGGTGATGGCAAATAAACGCTATATATTGGTTCCTGGTTTGCTGGATCGAAGGGCTCAAATTCTGTCCCAACTACTAAGAAAGAAAGCAATGACTACAGCCCCAAACCACAAGAGAAATTCAAATCTCGGTTTCATACTTTCCTGCTTTCTAAATTACAGCCACCTATAATGACTCGAAATAAAATATTCTATAACCCATTAATCTAAAATGATCACCAAAGAAATCCATTCATACCACTTGGTCACTAAAGACTTTCCACACCTATAGACTGATAAAACATCACAAGAAAAGTAAACCATGCATGAAATTCACATGAAACTCATGTTGTTTGGTCTTCTGCAATTACCACCTAAGACTCTCTGGCAAAGTCAGAGAACTTGGGTAGAATGGCACTGTGAAGTCATTTCTTACCGAAATAAATCACCAGGCCAGGCGCGGTGGCTCATGCCTGTAATCCCAGCACTTTGGGAGGCCAAGGCGGGCAAGATCACCTGAGGTCAGGAGTTCGAGACCAGCCTGACCAATATGGAGAAACCCCGTGTCTTACTAAAAATACAAAATTAGCTGGGTGTGGTGGTGCATGCCTGTAATCCCAGCTACTAGGGAGGCTGAGGCAGGAGAATCGCTTGAACCTGGGAGGCGGAGGTTGCGGTGAGCCAAGATCACGCCATTGCACTCCAGCCTGGGCAACAAGAGCGAAACTCCATTTCAAAAATAAATAAACAAATAAATAAATAAATCATCAGAGTCACATAACATTTTGGTTAATGTCTTGATGTTAGTCTGCAGAGGGGTCTCTAATACTCACAGGCCTGTCTTGCCTAACTTGTTTATCATGTCTTCAGTGAGGACACAGTAAATATTCTAACTATATATGTTGATGACACAGCCCCAGGATGAAGAGTTCATATCATGGTCACCAGAGTCAACATTCAAATAATCTTGAAAAGAATAGAGTCATCCCTTGGTATACACAAGAGATTGGTTCCAGGACTCCTGAGGATACCAAAATCCAGATGCACAAGTCCTTTATATAAAATGGCATAGTATTTGCATATAACCTATGCACACCCTCCCATATACTTTAAATCATCTCTAGATTACTTATGATACCTAACACAATGTAAATGCTATGTTTTGTTGTATTATATTGTTTTTATATGTATTATTTTTAATTGTTGTATTGTTATTTTTTCAAATATTTTCCATCCACAGTCAGTTGAATTCTCAGATGCAGAGTCCACAATATAAAAGGCTGACTGTTATTCTAAGAAGAACTCAAGGAGAATAAAATTGTTACAAGCAAAATAACAATAAACCAAGTACAAGATTAGGAGATTTACCTTAACAAAAAATTCAAATCTAACTCTTGGGGTTTTAGTTGAGAAGTTTAAGGTGTGTGACTTAGCTGGAAATAGACACAAGGACAGAGACCAGTAATTTGGCAAGTGTGATAGATTATAAATGGCCACAAATTCTTTGTCACCCTTTCTGTCAAGAAGTGAGGTCTATGGCCCCACTCCTTGAATCAAAGTAGTCTCTGTGACTACTTGACCAATACAACACTGTGTTAGTTTGGGGTCCAAATCTTAAAGGCTAGCAGTTGCTACTCCTTGTCATTTGGAATACTAAAGCTTAGAACCACATTGCCATGCTGTGAGGAAGCTCAAGCAACAACATGGAGAAGAATAAAGCCCCTGACCAACAGTTCTAGCTAAACTCCCAGCTGACAACCAATACTAACTGGCCAGCCAGGTAAGTGAGTCATCATAGCAATAGCTCCTTCAGCTCCAGCTGAGCTACCCCAGGTGATTCCAAGTGGGCAGAAATGAGTCATTTCCTCTGAGACCTGCATAATAGCAGATTCATAAGCAAATAAACGATTGTATTGTTTTAAGTCTACTAAGCTCTGTGGTGATTTGTTACACAGCTATTGATATGTAGCACAGGAAACATTAACAGAAGAAGAACATTACTGCATCATGAGAAAAAAATGACCCATTTGCACTTTCGGCTGACCAGACTAAATTAGAAATAGTGCCCAGTTTTGGTTGTAACCATCTAGAAACTATGACAGGTCAAATGCAAAGAGATCAGAATGGAGAGAAGCATGAAATACGTCACAGGAGGAAGAAGTGACATAACTGAGGACATGTCTTGGATATACAAAGACCCACCAGGGACTGCTAGGGAGAACATTTTACATATTTGAAAGACTACTTTGTAAACACAAAAGAGTGGTTTTATCTTAAGATCAGTGGGTAGGAGGCTATAGAGAGGCAAAGTTCATCTTCGATAAGGAAGACTTCATTCTAAGGAAGAACATTCTAACAGTCTTTCAGAAAGGAAATGGACAAATGGCCTTTAAAACAAGATGTGCTAGGCCGGGCGCAGTGGCTCAAGCCTGTAATCCCAGCACTTTGGGAGGCCGAGACGGGCGGATCACAAGGTCAGGAGATCGAGACCATC
This sequence comes from Piliocolobus tephrosceles, assembly GCF_002776525.5. Classification (NCBI taxonomy): domain Eukaryota; kingdom Metazoa; phylum Chordata; class Mammalia; order Primates; family Cercopithecidae; genus Piliocolobus; species Piliocolobus tephrosceles. The sequence continues at coordinate 64,710,878 of NC_045447.1, read as the reverse complement.
CTGGCTAAACCGGTGAAACCCCGTCTCTACTAAAAAGTACAAAAAACTAGCTGGGCGAGGTGGCAGGCGCCTGTAGTCCCAGCTACTCGGGAGGCTGAGGCAGGAGAATGGCATAAACCCGAAAGGCGGAGCTTGCAGTGAGCGGAGATCCGGCCGCTGCACTCCAGTTTGGGCGACAAAGCGAGACTCCGTCTCTTAAAAAAAAAAAAAACAAGATGTGCTACAATATCTCTCCTGAAAAGTTACTCCCTACCCTCAATTTTCAAATTTGCAAGAATTCCAACTCATTACAGGAGACAAGTGCTGTGTATAACTCTGAACATGCCAGCCCTATAGGGAATTGCTCAGGATGGTGAACGGCATTCTGGACCTAAAATTCAAGAAACCTTAGATTTTTCCATTAGCATTCCTCTTCTAGGATGTATGTTTTCTATGTTCCTTAACTGGCCTGCCACTGAAGCATAATCTGCCCATAAGTGCAGTCCTGTCCTTTCTAAAGTGAACCAAAGACGAGTGTATATGTGCTGTTAACAAGTAGAAAGCAAGTGCAAAATGTTAGGAAGACCTCTGGACATGAGGCAAAAAAACTAAGCATTTTCCTGTTTCATGACAGCATGATATTTAGGAGTACACTGTGACTTTAGGAGAAAAAAGAAGAAGGAAAAGGAAAAAAAAAAAAAAGGAGGGGGCTCCCTCAACCAAGCTATGACTAAGAGACATAATCCAACAACTTTATGGAGCACAGACTTGCCAACTTTTAGCATGATGGAGTTACAAATCAGCATTCTGAGTGACCCTAGGCAACTGAGTTAGCCTTTGTGCACCTCGTTTTCCTCATTTGGAAAATGCAAACATTAAGGTCAATCGACATGGTTGCTGTTGAAGATTTTTTTAAAAGTCAAAAACAGATTTACCCTGGCATAGAAGACACTTTAAAAATAATCTAGTTTGTTTCTTCTCCAGTAAAATAGGAAATTGATGACAGAACATTCTAACATAGCCAATTTCCCTTCCTTTCCCACTAAGACTCTGAGCTCCTCCAAAGCAGAACCATTTCTTACTTACTGACCTGCACTCGACACTTACTATAGCACTGACCACATGCTTGCTGAACCAATTAACTCATTTCCAACATCTTTCCAGCTTAAGCATTCTAGGGATCTGTAGCTTCAGATCAGGGGCAGAATTAGTTGCAAGTATTTATATGTCCTATATGTTTGGCCACAAAGTACTTACACTTCTATAGGTGAAAAATTACCACAATTTTAATGAAATTAGGTAATCAGTTTTTTAATGTCTTCTTCGTCTGCTAAAAATATCTGCTCCATGAGGGCAGATACAATATTTTGTTCAGCATCATATCCCCAGAGCCTGGGAAGAGCTTCATAACAGATGTAAACATTTTTGGATGGATGAATGAATGAATGAATGAACAAACGAATATAAGATCTTTGCAAGTCTAAGTAAGGCAGAATTTCCTAATTTTAGCAATCCTTCCTAATTAAATTCAAAGTTGCTGCATTTAGGTATGACAAAATGTTTAAAAATAAAAACAGCAGATGTTTGATCTCTGGGTGGTAGAGAAAATTTCTTTTTTTAAATCCTTGATTTATTTTACCCTGCAGGAAGTCAACCAAAATACTGGCACCCAAAAAGCTCATATAATATGTCAGCCTAAGTCAAACATATTCTGCATCTACAAAGATGACTGGTACCAGTTGGTGTTTAAAAGTATTTTGACTACTGATCTCTGAACATATCAACTTTTAAAAATCATTTCAGCTAATGTAATTTTAAGATAAAGGAACAAAATCAGTAGCCAAATTATATGAATCTGTTCACTAAAATAATACGACTTTTATTGAACAAAGACAAATCAGGAACATATGAGGGTTACGGTGAGAATCGAAAATTAACCTGTCTTTAGAGAATGCTCAAAACTCACTCACTAATTCAGCAAGGATACAATTGTAGTGTCCAGGAAATTCCAAAGGGGGAAAATGGGACATGATGACTAAGGACAGATGTTTAGACTTCAGGGTCTGAGTCACAAAAAAAAAAAAAAAAAAAAAACCAGCATTGATTCTGATGCACAATTTTAAAAGGTGGCCATATAAAGGTCACATTTTGGTAGCTCACATTTACTGTAATCTGCTACAAAGAGACCACTAAAGCCAGCACAGCAAGGTCAGAGGTGAGGGTCTAGGACAATCAACACATGCTATTTCTGAGGACAAGCCACTTTACTAATCTCTAAGGTTCTAATCACCCTAACAAAACAAAGCAAAATCCTATAATGAAACCAGCAGAGGACATAAGACAAACAGTAAATACAAAGTGAACCAGCATCATCCTGCCATTGTTCTGCAGCAGGAGTCTCAGCCACCCAGACGCACACCTTGCAGCAGCAATAAACCAGCCATGGCATCCCAGGAAGACCAGATCCTCCGCAGCAGCAAGTCACACTATTTTCTCCAATTTCAGCACTCACCTTAGGAAGTTTTAAAAAGGTAGGAGGAATGTTAGAGGGCAAGCCAAGCAGGCTTGACATGAAGCTCTTAATGAAGACAATGTCATCTAACAAAAACTGCAGGCTCCAGTGAAATTTGACTGGGGTTTAAAAAATTTACATAGCCTTCCTTAAATTAAAACCTCAGATTTAAAGAGAACATTTGAATCATACCCCCAGGAACTGCTAAATAAATACAACATACTCACAGATTGAGAGCAGCTGTAACTTTGGAGGAATGAATACAGTCCCAGTATGAAGATGTCTTTCCCTCTCTTCTACCAGATTTTTTTTTAAGCCAACAAAAAGAAGAGAAAATCCTCAATTTTAAAGCCAACAAAAATCCTCAATTTCTATTTTATTCCTTGGTCTCCAATGAGACTCAATTCTCAGGCACAAGCAAAGTAGTTGCCGAGGCAGCTGACAGCATCCCAGGGCTTTCCAGGGCAGAATTTAAGACATGTCAGTTAAAGTGGCAGCTACACTCACTGCTGTAGCGGATGCTTCTGCAGGAAGGGATGCCGGGAGATTTTTTTCCCCCAGTCTCTGCTGCAGCCTAATTCTAATCCATCACTGTTTAATTATCTAGAGAAACAGGCAAGGAAAATACAAATGGCCTGGATTTATAAAAACCACAGAATATTTTCATGATTTTTCATCTAATCCAGGGATTCATCTCCTATCTACAAAAGGTCAATTAAGAAAAAAAAAAATGAATGATCTCTTTTGTCTTAAGGAAAAATGTAGGCTGTTATTGCCGACTTAGACGTAGATTTTATATCATGGACTTTTAAAAAAATACTAAATAAGAGAAAATCAATTTTTCCCCAAAGTTTTTAGATTAATGCACAAAAGTTAAATTAGCAAAGGGGATTAAACACATATATGACATGACAGTCATACTAACATAGCTGGAAAACTCCACTTTTAAATTAATAATTGATCGACAATATTTGAGGTGGTTTTGATGAAACTAGAAGATAGTAGGCAGAGGAAATACTAGTTCAAAGACTCTAAGATAGAACACAGTTCTAAAGTTCAGCTGTACTTCTCTGGTTTAAATAGATAAAAGCTCTCCTGGGGAATAAGGTGGTCGCTGACTTCACAAATTTCTTATCTTGCCTCAAGGGCTCTTGCACACGCTAAAATTCAAACTTTTTAGTATAGGACTCACTAATTTTTCTGATTATAAAAGTAATACCGGGGCCAGGCGCGGTGGCTCATGCCTGTAATTCCAGCACTTTGGGAGGCTGAGGCGGGCAGATCACAAGGTCAGGCGTTCCAGACCAGCCTGGCCAATATGCAGAAACCCCATCTCTACTAAAAACACAAAAATTAGCCAGGTGTGATGGCATACACCTATAGTCCCAGCTACTCAGGAGGCTGAGGCACGGAAACCCCATCTCTACTAAAAACACAAAAATTAGCCAGGTGTGGTGGCACACACCTGTAGTCCCAGCTACTCGGGAGGCTGAGGCAGAAGAATCTCTTGAAAACAGGAGGCAGAGGTTGCAGCGAGCCAAGATCATGCCACTGCACTCCAGCCTGGATGACAGAGCGAGACTCTATCTCAAAAAAAAAAAAAAAAGGTAAAATCAGGTAAAATATTGTGGTATTTCCCAATTATAAAATAGTACATTCCTTGGAAAGGGCTAAAAAACAAAGAAGAAAATTAAAGCCAACCATAATCTTATAACCCAGAGATAATCACACTTAATACTTTGCAATAATGTGCTTCTAGTGTTCTTCCCCTCTGTGTATACATGTACACATACACACACACCACTCCATATATATATATATATATATATACCTCATGTGGAGGGAACAAGACAGCTAAATGTATCTTTGATACTATTATTTTAAATTACCCTTTTCACACAGAATTATGTTATGATTATTTACCCAAAAATGTACCCTATAGTTAACAACCCATATTTCTAAAAGTTCAAAAGAGCATATGCAATGACAGTCCATTTATATCTGTATGCCTACTATGTGCCAGGCACAGGGGATATAGCAGTGAGCGGAGCACACATGGTCCCTGCTCCCCTGGAGCTCTCGGTCCAGTTGGGGAGCCAGATACTCACCAAATGACAGCAAATACCATGTGCGCTGTACTACAAAACTACAGATTCTTTAGAAACAAGAAAAGACCTGGTGTTGTGAAGGTCAGGCTTTTTCAAGGAAGGAAAAGAGAACTGCAAGCTCAACTGCAAAATTATTAGTAAAGTGCATTTCACACCTTCATTTTTCCATCAGTATAAATATCTCTCATCTAATTTTTCTTTTTTCCTTTCAAATTTAAGTCCAGCTTCCAGCTATATTTTTGTGAATAATATGTAACGTGTAAGAGAATAATTGATCTAATGTGTACAGATCTTAAGTATTTAATCAATTACAACATATCCTTTTAGAAATTACAAAAGGTGGGCCACCCACATGATGTTAGATATCCCTTAAATGGTCAGTTACTGCAGGTTTCTTAGTAATCTCCAACCTAAAATGAAATATGCTCAGAATCTCATGAAGCCTTACGAGATTCTTTTGAGAATACTGGACTCTTATCCTCTGAGATACTGTCAGTATCTCTTATGACACTTTGATGAGGATTTTTTTACATGACCCTTTTGGTACAATCTAAGAGGGGAAAAAAAGTCCAAATCATTTGTGGATACTCTGCCTTAAAGAGCATAACTCCCCAGACTCTTTTACCGTGGGTTGCACATAGTGACCTCCTAAGACTGCAACATGGAAAGGGGATAGAGGTGAGGGGTAAGCCGTGACTTCGCAGTGGAAAAAACCTTACAAACAATACCCCAGCCAGGCAATCAAGGGCAATAACAGTGATAAATCATGTTGATAGTATGTATTCTTAATAAGATACGATGAAAATGACACTTTACCTCTCTGGGCTTCCTCCTCCAAACCCATATATAACCCCAGTCTAACCATGAGAAAAATACCAGACGAATTCCAAAACGTACAAAATTCCTACAAAATACCTAATCAGTAGTACTCTTCAAATCTGTCAAGGTTATCAAAAACAAGGAAAGTCTGACAACTGTCACAGCCAAGAGGAGCCTTAGGAGACATGACAACTAAACATCCAGTGGTCTCCTGGATGAGACAGATCCTGTAACAGAAAAAGAATACTGGCCAGGCGCCGTGGCTCATGCCTGTAATCCCAGCACTTTGGGAGGCCAAGGCGGATGGATCACCTGAGACCAGCCTGGCCAACATGGTGAAACCCCGTCTCTACTAAAAATACAAAAAAATTAGCCAGGCGTGGTGGCAGGCACCTGTAATCCCAGCTATTTGGGAGGGTGAGGCAGCCACTTGAACCCAGGAGGCGGAGGTTGTAGTGAGCCGAGATCGTACCATTGCACTCCAGCCTGGGTAATAAGAGCGAAACTCCATCTCTCTCTCTCTGTCACACACACAAGACGGGCACGATGGCTCACACCTGTAATCCCAGCACTTTGGGAGGCTGAGGCAGGCAGATCACCTGAGGTCGGGACTTCAAGACCAGCCTGACCAACATGGAGAAACCCCATCTCTACTAAAAATACAAAATTAGCCAGCCGTGGTGGCTCATGCCTATAATCCCAGCTACTCAGGAGGCTGAGGCAGGAGAATGGCTTGAACCTGGGAGGCGGAGGTTGCAATGAGCCGAGAGGACGCCATTGCACTCCAGCCTGGGCAACAAGAGTGAAACCCCATCTCAAAAAAAAAAAAAAGGATATTAGGTAAAAACTAAGGAAATCTGAACAAAGTATGGACTTTACTTAGTGATGTGCATCCAAAATGGTTCATAAACTGTAACAAATGTACCATACTAATGTAAGATACTAATCATAGGGGAACTAGGTACATGGTCTGTGGGAACTCCAGTGTATTTTCTACTTTTCTGTAAATCTAAAACTGTTCTTACAAAATTGTCTATTAAAAAATCATCTTTCCAAGAGTTACTTAGCTTTTTCTGATCACTAATAAAATATATTCCACAAAAATTCTGACAATACAAAAAAATTATATAAAAGGAATTTTTTGAAAACTATAAATACCCTGTAATCTCAACACACTGAAATAATTAATCCCAGACATACCATATATATGTCCTTGCACAGGTTTCATGCATACATACACAGATAAACATATATGCATTGTTCTACCTCACATGCTATTTGATAGGTGTGGTAGTCAGAATAATGGCACCCAATGTTATCCAGGCCTTAATACCTAGAATCTATGAATGGTACCTTATATGACAAAAGAGACTTTATAGATATTAGCGATTCTGAACAGAGTCATTACTGTGGGTTATTTGAGTGTGCCCTAAAGGCAATCACAAATCTCCTTACAAAGAGGGAGGTAGAGAGACATCGAAAAACAGAAGGTGGTGGGACCACGGAAGGAGAGTGATTTGAAGATGCTATGCTGCTGGCTTTGAAGATGCAGGATGTGGCCATGAGCCAATGAATGCAAGGAATGTAGCTCTAGATGTTGGAAAAGGCAAGGAAATGGATTCTCCTCTAGAGCCTCTCAAGGGAGCATGGCCATGGGACACCTTGGTTTTGACCTAGTGAAACCCATTTCAGACATCTCACCTCCAGAACTGTAAGAGAATAAACCTGTTATTATGTGAAAACACCAAGTTTTAATCTGTTATAGCAGCCATAGGAAATTAATATAACAGCCTGACTGACCTGTATTTTTTTTAATCGTCTGCTTATGTCCCTTTGCCAATATTTTCATCAAAGTGTTCTCTTTCTGGATCTGTTTGCAGTGTAACCTTCTTTCATATATGTTCAAAATCTCAGTTAATTGTCTTTGAAATGGGTTTATAAGCATTTTGTCATAACAATCAAAACTATCACTCTTTTTTCCTGTTGGTGCCATGTTTGAAACACACTTCTCTACCCAAAAAAGATAGAATTATTTGCCTTAATTTGCTCTTAATATTTAAACAATAACATCTCCAACTATTGTCCTTTATTACTAAGAACCATACAAAGCAACACATCCCTGCACATGTGTCCCTCTCCCCTTCACCCCTGGCCCCTGGCTCACTGTCAACATTGAGACTTGACTGGAGAAAAAATGTGGACTCGAGACTTCTTGGACACTCCCATTCCATACCCACACTCCCTTTGTCAAGTCTATCCCCCTAACATAGCTTAATGCTTGATGTGAAGGATGTGTTCAATAAAGGCTTTTTAAACCTGGAGTGTCTATAAATTCATAAAACTAGCATTAAAAAAAAAAAAAAAGAACCATGCAATGCAGGCATCGTTTCCTTCCTTTTCCCTGTTTTGATGGGGCAGGTCTCAGAACTGGGAAATGAGCAGGGATAACACTCACTTTTATTTCTTAGATATCTGTTAAGATTTTTTAAAAAACATATTCTTTTTTTTAACTCTTTAAAAAGTATTTTTATAGTTTAAGGGAGCCCTTGTGAGACTGAAATAGCTATATCAAAATGTCTTGCATCTTGAAAGAAATAATGCTTCTACAAAAACAGCAGTGCTCTTCAATATATTATATGTATATATACTATGTTACGTTTGCTTTACACTTTGCAGTTTTACAAAATGCTTTCAAATAAATTATTTTGTAGGTTAAATACATATTACCAAATAATTTTTACTTATATGGGACTCTCTGAAAAGGTATCCTTATATAAGTTACATAACTAAGTTCTGCTGAAAATATAGGACCCATCTACTGTACTGAGACAAAGAGAATGTATCGTTTAAAATACACGTTTTACATAGCCAATCACAGGCTTAATTTGCTTACAGTGATTACATAAAATTATTTGAATCAAAGCAAGCTACACATTACGGGTATAATTTCTTTCAAAATAGGCTGAAATTTTTAAATGGCAAAGAATCCCTTAAGTCAATGGGAGATCTGACACACAGAACTTTATACACACACACACACACACACACACACACACACACACACAGACTTTTCTTTTTTCCCTGCATAAAAGTCAAGTTACTCTTGCAGAAAACTTTCCTAACTACTAAAATAAATAAAAATCAAAAGCTTATAGCTGTATTGCCTGCAGGGGAGACCAAAAACTATGCCCACACCTTTGAAAATGTTAATTCATCAGGGGTATATGGAGTTTTAACATTTTTCATTCTAACTATAACATTCTGCTTACAAGGTAATTTTAAAAGACCCTTGCTGGTATGAATATTTTCATTCTAGACAATAAAAATAAAATAAATAACATAGAAATTACTTTATACAGTAATAAAAGTTATATGTAAATCCCCAAATCTCTCTTCAGTTTTAGGCAATTTCAGGGTTCTTCCCATTTGTTGGTGGCTATTAAGTCTTCAGACTATTTATTAGACATATAGTATGCATGGCACTGAACTATACATTACTCAAAAATGTACCTAAACCAAATATCACTATGCCTTTGAGGAATTCTATTCTCCGGTCATAGACTACTGTCCTACAACCAGAGACAAAAGGGGGAAAGAGGGAAGAAGGAAAAAGAAAGGGGACCAGAGGGACTGATGAATTTTCAGAACACAAGCAATGAAGAAGTTTGGCACATTTCAAAAGACAAAGTTCGCAAGTATCTGCTTTTGGGTGTTTTATTAGTCATCTTAGGTTCCTATTTTTATCATGAGGTAGATGAAAAGGGAATGGATGAAGGCGTCAGAAAAAAAAAGGATGTCAGGTAAAAGAGGGTAAAAAGTTAACAAAAGGCAATGAGCTCACTGTATCCTTTAAGATTCTGACAGCTCATTTATACAAACTTCAAGTGAAAAGTGAGTCAGCCCACCAGATAAAAATGGCAATGGAGACACTAACAATTATGGATAGTGTTTACTATGCCCAAACGTTTGGACTTTATTTAATTATGTATGCATTTCAGTTTACGAACACAATCAGCCACAATCATCTTTTTAAAACGTGTATTCCAAAAGACCCCTTAACTAACTATTTGAATAATCACAGCAATTATCAATGCGCCCTATACTCATTAAGAACTCAATGATGGCTAGATTTTTTTTCTTTAATGTACTGCAAATCCTAGCAGTCTACTCTGAGGATCCATCTATACTTTCTTAATAGTACATGCTATGGTTTAATGTTTGTGTCCCTCCAAAATTCGTATGTTGAAACCTAACCCCCAAGGCGATGGTATTAAGAAGTGGGGCCTTTGGGAGGTGATAGGTCATGAGGGTTCCACCCTTGTAAATGGGATTAGTGCACTAACAAAAAAGCTTGAGGGAGTCTCTTGTCCCTTTTTGCTTCTTCCTTTTTTTTTTCTTTCCCCTCCCTCCACTATTTTTGGCTTCCTTCTGCCACATGAGAACAAAAAGAAGGCACCATCTAGGAGGAATGGGCCCTCACCAGACACTCAATCTGCTGCCACTTTACTCTTGGACCTTGCCCGCCTACAAAACTGTGAGGAAATAAATTTCCATTGTTTATAAATTACCCAGTCTAATGGATTTTGTTACAGCAGCCCAAATGGAGTAAGACAGTATATTAATTTCACACATTCATTTTTCCAACATATATATACTGAGCACCTACTATGTGACAAGCATGGTGCATAGGTGCCAAGTACACCATGACAAGCAAAGTAGAGCAGACCCATCATTACAGAACTTAAACCTCAAAAAACAGATGATCAAAAAACAAATAACAATTAACTGCAAAATGAGAAATGGAGTGACAAACACAAACAAGATGCCAAGACAGAGAAATGGGGGAAGAGTAACTACGCTGGTGGAGTCACTGAGAAAGTGGGAGGACACACCAGCTGAGAGTGGAGCATGGCCAGCAAAAAGCCCTGAAAAGAGTTAGGGCAAACATGCTCCAATCCGGAGCAGCACAACAAAACACTGGATAAGGCTTGTGGCTGCAGGGTCATGCATGAGGGCAAGAGTTGCCCTCGATGAGGCAGAAGCAGTATGTGGGAGCCCAACCACCTCAAGTCTTATGAACAAAGGTAGATTGGGCCTTCAACTTTAGACATGAAAACTCATGGATGGATTTTTAAGCAAGGAAGTGACGTCATCCCATTCAATTTCTGAAAGGATCACTCTTGTCCTGATTCACTCAAACATACTGTTAAAAAATAAATGAGACAGTTGGAAAAATTTGAGCACTGATAAGTTACTGGATGGATATTATTACATTTTAGGTGTGATAACAGTCTTGTGATATTTTTAAAAAGTGACCTTTGCAAGCTAAAATACAGATAAAATGATGTCATATAAAGCATATAAACTATAGCTCTATATCAATGTTAATTTCCTGATCTTGGTATCTGAATGGTAATTATGAAAGAGACTGTCTTTGTTTTCAGGAAATATATTTTAATATATTTAGAGGTAGAAATAAATTATCATGTCTAGGATTTGATTCCAAATAATCTGGGGGTAAGATATGGATGAAATAAGATTGGCCTTAAGTTGACAACTATAGAAGCTAAGTGATTAGTATATAAGGTTCGGTTTACTATCCTCTTTACTTTCTGTAGATGTTCAAAATTGGCCATATTAAAATTCTTTTTTTTTTTTTTTTTTTTTTGAGACTGAGTCATCCTCTATCGCCCAGGCTGGAGTGCAGTGGCGCGATCAGAGCTCAACACAGCCTCGATTTCTGCGGCTCAGATGATCCTCTCACTTCAGCCTCTGAAGTAGCTGAAACTACAGACATGTGTCACCACACCTGGCTAATTTTTTGCATTTTTTGTAGAAAAGGGGTTTTGCCATGTTGATCAGGCTGGTCTCAAACTCCTGGGCTCAAGCAATCCACCCGCTGTGACCTCCCAAAGTTCTGGGATTACAGGCATGAGTCACTGCACCCAGCCCAAATTATCTTATTTTTAAAAATAATTTTAGGCTGAGCATGGTGGGTCATGCCTATAATCCCAGCACTTTAGGAGGCCAAGGCAGGCAGATCATCTGAGATCAGGAGTTCCAGACCAGCCTAACTAAAATGGAGAAACCCTGTCTCTACTAAAAATACAAAATTAGCCAGGCGTGGTGGCGGGTGCCTGTAATCCCAGCTACTCAGGAAGGCTGAGGCAGGAGAATCGCTTGAACCGGAGGTGGAGTTTGCGGTGAGCCCAGATCGTACCACCGTACTCCAGCCTGGGCAACAAGAGCGAAACTCCGTCTCAGAAAAAATAAAGTAAGATAGCTTGGGCTGCTGTATGAAGAATAAGTGGGGTGCAGTTGGAAAAGTGGAGGGAGAGAACAAAAGAAGCAGAAACACACATTAACCACTAGCCAGCTCTTAAAGTAGTCCAAGCAAAATCGTATAGTCACTTAAGCTAATGTAATAGAGTGGAGAGAGAGGAAAGTGAACAGATGGGAAATGTATTTTGGAGGTAGAAATCATCAGACTTGGTAATGTGGAAAGTAAAAGAAAAGAAAGGAATCAAAGATGTCTCTCCCAAGCTTCTGACTTGAACAAATGGGTGGATGGTGGGTGGAGACATTTACAGAAAATGCAAAGTTTTCAGATAAACAAAGGAGGTGGATACCAAGAGTTCAGTTTGGGACATAAAAATTAATGTGTTTGTGAAACATCCTAGTGAGTGATCAAAGAAGCAATGATTGGACCTCTTTCCCATTACAACTATCAAAACAGCCAAAGACAGCAGCAGGGAGCAGCAGCCCTATCAAGAAGGTTACTTATGGAGCAGGCAAGGAACTCAGTGTAAGAGCAAAGTCCTGACTTTCAGACACAAGCTAAGCATTGCTACCAGGGTGAGAGGGTCAGAGAGGATACTGAGCCTGCAGCAAGGCAACCATAATCACAAAGGTTCTGCTCATAGGGGTTCACTGGTCATTCACTTTGCACCAACAACACCCCGACCACGACTCAGTCTTCCATCTCTGCTGGGACCTCCTTGGTAAGATGAGATCATTGGACCAAAGCGTTGCTAAGGAGCTTTCCTTCAAGTTATGAAATCTTGTCACTCCTTGTAGTGAAAAGAAGCATTTATAGGATCTATATCTTCAAACATGTACAACACACATTCTCATTCCCCCTATGAACTTATATGAAGAACTTCACAGTGGCAGGTCTAAATACAATAGCAGACCATTAGAGTAGATCTAATAGGACAAAAGAAAATACAAACAGAAGCAAGCCAAGTGGTAACAAAAACAAGGAAAAAACACCAAGAATGCTGTTTATGTTGAGCTTTTTAAAGAACTTTTATTTCCATTTACTATATCATTGACTCTATGACACACAAATTTTTATCATGGAATAGTCCTAACCCCAAGATACATCTTAAAATTGACAGCAACTTTGACTGCCCTAAATCAGTTATGTTCTTAGGGAGAGGATCTGTATTTGCTTCTGCCAATTACTTGAGGACACCACTAACCTGATCCACTTAAAGTTAAATAACCTGCTTGAAGTTGCTGGGGGGTGACACCATTTATATGTACTCAGACTCCAAACCAGCTTACAATTCAAATTCTAAAGAGCGTTAAAAAGTCAAACATAGGTTCACCATACAACTCACCAATTCCACTTCTGTGTCTGTATGACAGATAATTTAAAACATGTTCATACAAAGACTGTACACAATTGCTTACAGCAGCATTATTCACAATAGCCAAAAACTGGAAATGACTCAAATGCCCATCAACTGAGGAACGGATAAATAAAATATGATATATTCATAGCAATGAAAATTATTCAGCCATAAAAAGCAATGAAGTGCAGACGGTCCCCAACTTAGTATGGTTCAACTTACAATTTTTCAACATTATGATGGGTTTGTCAGGGCATCCAATGCATTTTCACTTACTATATTTTTTATTATGATGAAGTTATCAGGATGTAATCCCATCATGAGTCAAGGAGCATCTATTTGTACTAACACATTCTATGACATGTGTAGACACAAAATAATACATATTAGATTATTCTATTTATATAAAATATATACATAAATTAAATTAGTGGTTGCCCCAGCTAAGGGTGACAGAAATTAGATTAGTTAATGCCCCACCTAAGGGTGGGAATAGAGAATGACTATAAATAGGCACAGCTTGCTTTTTCAGATTATAAAAATGTTTGGAAGTTAGACTGTCGTGATGGTTCTATAATTCTGTAAATACATTAAAATGCATTAAATTGTATACTTAAAATAGGAATATATATGAGACATAAATTAATATTAAAATAGAGCTGTTTAAAAAAATTATCTGGGTGGAGAATCTCATTAGAGGGTTTTTTTCCCCCTCCCTACCTAATAACAAGGTTGAAATATACACATTTCCTTGCTGTGCCTTCCTGCATGATGATTTTATTTTTCCTTTCTCTTATGCAAGGTCTCCTTAAAATTCCTCGTTGTGTTTTTTTCCTTCCTTAGGAATATATAAGATAACAATATCAATGGCATCTTAGATCCAATAAAATAACTATCGACTTGGTTAGGAAAATCAAATTAAGGCCGGGCGTGGTGGCTCAAGCCTGTAATCCCAGCACTTTGGGAGGCCGAGACGGGCGGATCACGAGGTCAGGAGTTCGAGACCATCCTGGCTAACACGGTGAAACCCCGTCTCTACTAAAAAATACAAAAAGCTAGCTGGGCGAGGTGGCTGGTGCCTGTAGTCCCAGCTACTCGGGAGGCTGAGGCAGGAGAATGGCGTAAACCCGGGAGGCAGAGCTTGCAGTGAGCTGAGATCCGGCCACTGCACTCCAGCCTGGGCCACAGAGCGAGACTCCGCCTCAAAAAAAAAAAAAAGAAAATCAAATTAGGAGAGGACAAAACTCCCTTTCCAAACTTGAGTAACATTTATATTACCTGCAGGGAAAAACTGGAGCCAAAAAAAACAGCAGAGAAAAATGAAAACAAATCTAACTCTGCCTGTAGTCACTATTTATAACTTAATCACTCTGAAGAAAAATATCAGATGTTTTCCAACTATCATTCACCGATATTCACCCTTAATTAAAACAGACAGAACTATTGTATCACCAATTGATCTAACCTAATGAAGAAAAGAAAATGGCCCTAAAGGCCTTACCTCACTCTAATCTACAACTTATGGTTCAAAAGAGAAGGTGTGGAGAAGGAAAAAGTTTGTGAGAAATGTTATGATACAAAGTATTTTTATACTACAGTTGATCTTTGACAAAAGGCCAAGAAGGAATCAAAATATTTTTATTTCCATTGTCAGCTTCTAATTACTTGGCTAAAAATATCTGCCAATTTCACCTTCTACAGATAAGTACAAATTCAAAGCAGTTCTTGCAAACAGACACATTCATCCCCACTGTATTCATACCACCTCAGGACTCTATTGAACACATATGGATTTCTGTGTAAGGATAAATTCAAAATTCTCATAAGATGCTCTGGAATATGAAAGCCCACTGCTGATAATATATTAAACCTGCATCTGCTCTGTCTTTGAACGTAAGTTTGATCTGTCTCCCCTGACTTCTCTAACCTACCATGAAAAGAAAAAATTAATCAGTGCCCAACCAGGCCTTCCAGTTAGATTTCTGTCCCACTGCCCACAGTGGTTTTTATGAGAAAGAGGTTAATCAAAAATACCACCAGCCAGGAACAGTGGCTCATGCCTGTAATCCCAACACTCTGGGAGGCAAAGGTGGGAGGATCACTTGAGTCCAGGAGTTCAAGACCAGCCTGGGCAACATAGGGTAACTGTGTCTCCACAAAAAATAAAATTAGCCAGGCGTGATGGCACCTGCCTGTAGTCCTGGCCACTTGGGAGGCTGAAGTGGAAGGTGTGCTTGAACCCAGAAGTTTGGGGCTGCAGTGAGTTGAGAACGTACTACTGCACTCTAGCCTGGGAGACAGAGTGAGATCCTGTCAAAAAAACAAAACAAAAACAAAAACAAAACACCAAATCACGATGACTATAAATGGTTAGTCCATTCTCCCCACTAGACAAGACCAGGAATCCTCCATGATCCAACTTCGTTTGGGTCCAGGGCCCCACTGGTGTTTCAAACTCACTGCTCTGTGCTCTGGCCACTGTCCTCAGAGCTGTTCACCCAGCATGTCGCCACCTCTGACCCTCTGCACTGGCTCCACCAACTGAAATGCCACCCACCCCACAAAACCCAAAGCAAATGCCAGCACCCCCATCTCCCAATCAAAAGATAGCTTTCTTAGGGAATTCCCAAAACACTATATTTACTCTTCACATGCCATGTCACAGTTAATTTATCAAGAGATTTATCACATCCACCACTACATTGTCAGAGATGGCAACTGGGTACTAACACTGAGAAAAAAGGATACTCCATCATCAGAGCAATAGAAGTGCAAACCAGCATGGAAATGTTAAATCAGGAAGCAAGAGATTATAGCTAACATAGAACTGCATTTTATTTGTGACAAATTTCTATATCTCGCGCGATGGGTATAATTTACAATTGCTCCTTAAGAGGTCACCTCCTTATGCCAAACAGGTCATAAAGTTCACAATTTTAATTTTTATTTTATTTTATTATTATTTTTTTGAGGAGAGTCTTGCTCTGCCACCCAGGTTGGAGTGCAGTGGCACAATCTCAACTCACTGCAACCTCCGCCTCCTGGGTTCAAGCGATTCTCCTGCCTCAGCCTCCAAAGTAGCTGGGATTACAGGCATGCACCAAAAAGCCCAGCTAATTTTTGTATTTTCAGTAAAAATGGGTTTTTGCTAAGTTGGCCAGGCTGGTCTTGAACTCCTGACCTCAGGTGATCCGCCCACATCAGGTGATCCACCCACCTCAGCCTGCTGGAATTACAGGCATGAGTCACCACACTTGTCCTATTTTGATTTTTAAAAAGAACATGGTCAATGTTCCACTAACATTTTTTTACATCTCTAATTTTTCCTCCAGTTCTAAATGGTGAAGATTTCTGTATGATCTACCAGTTTACAAAACTAGCAATTTCTCAAAATAGTTAAAATAACACAATCATTACCACAAAGATCCAGAGGTAGGAAAAATCTATGTTGAGAGTGGTAAATTTATTAGGCAGAAAAAGAAAAATAAGAAACGACTTCCTCTGCGGAAACAACTTAAGGCCTCCTTCATCTGTTAGTGTGAATCCTTTCATTAGGCATTCAAGAGAAAATATTCACTGGAAGAAATTAATCATCAGGTTGGCAAGAGCACTGCACCTTGATACAGAGAGATTGAAGCATTTGCTCTCTGACTAGAAACATAATATCAAAATGTATGCTTCCTTAAGTGTAAGGAAAAAGAACTCTACTCAGTTTTGCAGAATTCACAAAGGGAATGTTATAGTATTACTAATTTAAGAGGAAATGTGAGAATATTGACAAACCCTGAAATGAGGACAAAAAGTTCACGTAAATCAATTGAAGACATTTTTTACAATTAACATATATTTATAATCAGAGGCCTCTGACTTGGACTGGAAGTGCATCACTTCTCCGGTGTCTCCAGCTTGCCAACTGCAGAACTAGGGACTTCTCAGCCTCCATAATCACACGAGTCAATTCCTTACAGCAAATCTCTTCATATATAGACATTTTATGTCTCCTATTGGTTTTATGTTTCTAGAGAACCCACACTCTTACCAGGGAAAGCAGAAAAGTACCGATATTCACTGAGCACCAACCATGTGTTTTACTCCCATTATCACATTTAACTTAAATTTCATTTAATCCTCTCAATAAATCTATGAGAGGAGAAAATAAGCTCAGAGAATGGCAAACTGGAACTAGAGTTCAAGTCTGACAGTCAAGTCTGTGGTCAGTCCCGTCTCCCCAGGAAGGTACATGTAGTTGTGTGCACGAAGGCAAAATGAAAGCACACTGCTGTGCTTTGGAGTTTTATGGCTGTGTGTAATATTTTCCTTGTTCTCTCACTGCCATTTTTTGTCATGACCAACAAGCTCTGCTTCAGAAACTACCCCCTTACAATACCTCTCAGAACGCTGTAAGGCAAAAGTATGCACAAGACCAAAAGGCAAAGTTTATTAAAATCAGATTGAAATCGCCGGGCGCGGTGGCTCAAGCCTGTAATCCCAGCACTTTGGGAGGCTGAGGCGGGCGGATCATGAGGTCAGGAGATCGAGACCATCCTGGCTAACATGGTGAAACCCCGTTTCTACTAAAAATACAAAAACTAGCTGGGCGAGGTGGCGGGCGCCTGTAGTCCCAGCTACTCGGGAGGCTGAGGCAGGAGAATGGCGTAAACCCGGGAGGTGGAGCTTGCAGTGAGCTGAGATCCGGCCACTGCACTCCAGTCCGGGCGACAGAGCAAGACTCCGCCTCAAAAAAAAAAAAAAAAAAAATCAGATCGAAATCAATTACAGACTCTGAATGGAGGCCTCTGCTACAAGATTCTTCGAGTATGGACTCCAGCATCTAATCTGGCTACATCTTCTGGCTTTGGGCTCTATTTCTCTCCATTAGGAGAAGGGTTCCTACAATGTGTTGCTATAACCAAGGTGAGAGGAATGGAACAATTCAGCAACACTGAAAAGGACACACAAACGTTTAAGCGACAGTCTAAAGGACACGAGAAATAATGCACACCAGAAACCTAAAAGAGCAAGGTAAATTCTAAAATGGGGAAACCTTTGGATTTGTTAAACTGAGCAGGACAGGGCAGTTAAAATTAGACAAGAGAAAGAAACTGCTGGCAGATAAATACAGTCACAGAGAAGTTCCGGAGGCAATGAAGGGAAAATGTGTGGTCAATAGAAACTGAAGCAGTGTTAAGAAGCTACAGTCTTCAGGATGAGAAATGACTGTAGAATAAAAGACACCAAGACACACAAGGCTTCTCGAATTCCCCACTTTAAAAGTACATGAAGGGGTTTCTCTAGCAAATATGAAGGATGAACAAGCTAAAAAATCTAATGTACAACATGAGGACTATAGTTAATAATAAATAGTACACTGTATTCAGGATTTTTGCTAAATTAAATTTTTCCTCCTTGCCACAGGAGGAAAAAAAATGGGTAACTAGGCCAGGCGCAGTGGCTGACGCCTGTAATCCCAGCACTTTGGGGGAGGCCAAAGCAGGTGGATCGCCTGAGGTCAGGAGTTCGAGACCAGCCTGACCAACATGGTGAAACCTTGTCTCTACTAAAAATACAAAAATTAGCTGGACGTAGTGGCAGGCACCTGTAATCCCAGCTACTTGGAAGGTTGAGGCAGGAGAATTGCTTGAACCCAGGAGGCAGAGGTTGCAGTGAGCTGAGATCACATCATTACACTCCAGCCTGGGTGACAGAGCGAGACCCTGTCTCAAAAAAAAAAAAAAAAGGCAACTATGTGAGATGATAGATATCTTCATTTGTTCTTCTATAGTAAAATTGCACTATATATGTATCTTATAACATCATGTTGTATACCTCATGTACACAATAAAACTTATTTTAAAGCAAAAACAAAAAATACACAAAGGGGTTTCTGATAGTCAAAAATCAAAAGCATCTCCATCACAGGAGTCATTTTGGATGATGTTCTGAGAACCAGACAAGCTAATATTAAACCATCTAATGCGGTTGAACAAAAGAGTTGTTTTTGTGCAAACACAGGCATCTAGATCAAAGGAACTGAATGGAAAGCCCCAAAATAGTGTGTTATTATTTTAATGAACTTATTTGATAAAGGAGATATCAAATATCAATTCTTTCCCTCATGGACCTGACAAACAGTGTTGGAATAGTAGTAGTGGACTAGCAATTTTAGGGCTGGTGTGAGATAGGAATCTAAATTAACTTCAGCTGGGTTGAATTCAGGGCTTTTATTTCTATGGTTTGATTTTTTTAAAAAACTAATAGATGTTAAAAACTACTTGGAATGCCTTCCTGACGTCCCAAAGGTAACGTCACTAACAGCCTATTGAAGCCAGTGGGAGCTCAGAGAAGCACAAGCGTCAATGTGCACTGCTCACGGGTCACAGTGGTCCCATTGGTCGGTGAGACCCGTCCTCCTCTGTGAGGCCTGCACCCCTCTCTGGTGTGTGTGGCATGCTAGCTCCCGCTGGAAAAAGCAGTGTCTCCTCTGGTAAACTCCAATCAGCAGCCCCACGGCCTGATCCTTTTCCATCTCCTGGACTGCGATCGCCTACTACAGCCCAAGCTCAGTTCCTGCCAACACCCAGGGAGGAGCAGGGTTGAATAACTGTAAGATTTCTGAATGGCGATCACTTGCCCACCATAGAAGTGATTTCTTAAAAATCATATAAACAGATTATCTTCCAAAGAGTACTGCACAAAAAGGCAGGAGGGGAAAAAGGGTAACTTTACAGTGGAAAAACATGACAAACACTACCCGTGCCATGTGACCAAGTTCAACATCGGTAGTGCTAAGTCACACTGATATTGTGGACCTTTGCTATGATGTGACAAGAATGGCCCTTTCCATCTGGGGTCTTCCTCCCAAAAACACATGACCACAGCCAAATCATGAGGGGAAAAAAAACAGACCAATCTCAATTGAGGGACATTCTACAAAATAACTGACAGTACTCCTCAAAACTATCAAGGTCACCAAAAACAACGAGAGTTTGAGAGACTGCCACAGCCAAGAGGAGCCTAAGGGGACATGACGACTAAATGTAAAGTGGTATCATGGGTGGGATCCTGAGACAGAAAAAGGACACTAGGTAAAAACTATATCTGGATAACGTATGAACTTTAGTTAACAATAATATATCCATATTGATCATTAATTGTGACAAATGTACCATGCTAACTTAAGAAATTAATAATAGAGGAAACCAGGGCTGGTTACACAGGAACACTCTGTACTACCTCCTCAATAATTCTGTAAATCTGAAACTGCTCCTAATTAATAGGTTAATTCCAATCACAATTAAGTTTAAAAAAAAAAACAAAAAACTATAAGCCAGGCGTTGGTGGCTCACGCCTGTACTCCCAACACTTGAGTGAGGCCAAGGCAGGCGGATCACGAGGTCAGGAGATCGAGACCATCCTGGCTGACACGGTGAAACCCAGTCTCTACTAAAAATACAAAAAACTTAGCCGGGTGTGGTGGTGGCTGCCTGTAGTCCCAGCTACTCGGGAGTCTGAGGCAGGAGAATGGCGTGAACCCGAGAGACAAGAGCTTGCAGTGAGCCGAGATAGCGCCAGTGCACTCCAGCCTGGGTGACAGAGCAACACTCCGTCTCAAAAAAAAAAAAAAAAAAAACATACAAACATTAAACTTTTGGACAAAATAAAAATGTATCGTTCTAAAATAAAGAAAAATTGCAGTCTGGAGCAAATATCTATAGCAAATATGACAAAAGATTAGGGTATATATAATTTAAAGTCCATAAGTATGTTAAGAGAAACATTCTAAAAAAAGCTAAGAGACAAAAGAAAACTAGAAGTCATACAAAAGATGCAGTGTGTTTTTAAAATAATTTTTAAAAATACTAAAGTAGGTATCATTTAAGTTGCAAAACTGTTTTTCAAATAATACCCAGTGATGATAATGTGACAATTTAAACCACTTTACTTATATAGTATTGGTAGCCAAGTAAATTGATAATACTCTTGTGGAAGTACTGTAAAACAAACTATGCCCCTCTACCCCACCTGTACATGTACATGTTAAAGCCCAAACCCTCAACATGATGGAATTTAAATATGGGGCCTTTGGGAGACAATCAGATTTAAATGAGGTCAGGAGAGTGGGGTCCTCAGGATAGGATTAACACCCTTATAAGAAAGGACATCAGAGAGCTTTTGCTCTCACTCTCTTGGCCATGTAAGAACACAACGAGAGCCGGGCGCGGTGGCTCAAGCCTGTAATCCCAGCACTTTGGGAGGCCGAGATGGGCGGATCACGAGGTCAGGAGATCGAGACCACCCTGGCTAAACACGGTGAAACCCCGTCTCTACTAAAAAACACAAAAAAACTAGCCAGGCGAGGTGGCAGGCGCCTGTAGTCCCAGCTACTCCGGAGGCTGAAGCAGGAGAATGGCGTGAACCCAGGAGGCGGAGCTTGCAGTGAGCTGAGATAGGCCACTGCAGTGCAGCCTGGGCGACAGAGCGAGACTCCGTCTCAAAAAAAAAAAAAAAAAAAAAAGAACACAACAAGAAGGAGGCAGTCTGCAAGCCAAGAGGAGAGCCCCCACCAGAACCCCAATCATGCTAGCACCCTTAACTCAGACCTCTCTAGCCTCCAAAATTGTCAGAAAATAAATTATTGTTGGTTAAGTCACCCAGGCTATTGTGTTTTGTTATAGCAGCTGAAGTTAATTAATACAGAAAGGCAATTAGAGATATACAAAGAACACTAAACATATTCATCCCTTTTAATTCAGTAATTCTACATTTGTAATGTTAACCTTTAGAAGCAATTCAAAATATGACAAAGCTATACACATGTAAACTTAGTTTTACATTTTTAAGCCAGTGACAACCTAAATGTCTAACAATGGAGAAGCAGGTAAGTAAGTTGTAATATTCCACTTGATCTAATATGATTTAGTCATTTAGAATTATTACAAAAACTATATAGGCTTACAGTGAATGCTTTTAATAAAATTAAGTGCAAACCAAACACAAAAATCTACAAAATGAGACTAATGATATAAATAAATATGAACAACTATTAAAAGAGTTAGTTATAAACAAATAATTTTTTGAGAAATATTTTATTTTGTTACATGAAATAATACTCAGAAATGTATCTGAGAGTATTATTAGATAGGTCCTTTCTTAAATATAATCACAACTTCTTTAATTACAGAAAAGGGACTTTTTTCTGAAAATAGCCACTACAGTACTCTCCAAAAAAATGAGAATGAAATATTTACTTTTTATGTAAGACAACCATCAATTTTTCTTGACTACATCCTTTTTATTATGTTATTACTTACATTGAGATGGTTTCCAAGGCATCTTCAAAAATGTCCTGGGGGAAATAAAAAATACAATGAGTTTCTCAAGAATTCTAAATTAGTTTCTCAAGAATTCTAAAAGAGAAAATGAATACATGCATTGGGGAGAGTGGTCCTGGCAGGAAGATATAGCAGGTAGTAAAATCAATCAACTTAACGCTCACGGAACTCTGTTCACAGAAATCAAGCACATGAATTTCAGTGAGATGTATTTATTTTTTTAAAATAAGGCTGTTAAAATACTCAGCAAGAGATCAAACTGGTCTAATTTAAAGAGACTATTGACATCTTTTATGAAGTTGCCTTTCACTCCTAAATCTCAATCATCCCAATTGTAGAGTAAAATAAATAACAGGACTTGCTCCATATAGTCTTTTCTTTCTCCGTGGCTAGCTAAGTGAGCATCCTCTGGGCCTTCATTTCACCTCTCATTGCACCACCCTCTCAGCTCGTCTCCCTGCCACCAGCCTTTCCCCCAGTTTACTCTGTGCCACACAGGATAGCCCTTTGCTTCATGCCACTGGCCTGATCACAGTGCAACAGGATGAGAAACGCACACACTCATATGTACTCAGAAGTCCACACACGCAGTCCACACTCAGACACAGTGACTCACACACACTCTCACAGCCACACACACAAACACACATGCACTCACTCAAAAACTCACACATACACAACAGCTCCCTCACAGCTGCAAAAACCAAACCTAAGCTCCTCGTCCAGGTATCTGGGGCCCACCACAACCCAGCCTAATCTTCCAAGATCCTTCTCTGACATCCCTACCACTCTCCCCACAGCCCAAGCCAGGAGACCTCCAGAGGGGCCGCCTCACTGGTCTCCCTGCTCCTGTGCTTGACACCCTTCATTCAATTCTTCACATGACAACCATATCATTCTTTTACTTCATGTTTTTGAATAAGCAGACACCATTCCAGTTTTCTAGACCTCTTCGAGAGCTTTCCATTGCACTTAGAAAAATCCCAAACTCATTCTCCCTATCTACAGAGCCCTAAAACAGCCCCACCAGCCTCTGACCACATCCCCTTACTCACTCGACTCTAGCCACAGGTCTTTCTTTCAGTTCTTTGGACAAGCCAAACATCCCACAGCTCTCTGCACTGTCCCCTTTTTTATAATGTCCTTTGCTCAATTATTCCCATGGCTGACTCATTCTCATCCTTTGATTTTCAGCTTAGAAAGCCACCTCCTCAAGAACATCTCTGATCACCCTAATTAAAATTACTAGGAATAGCAGCTTACTTACAGTTCCTCTTCATCTCATTTGTTTCATTCACAGCACTTATCATAATCTCTACTGATCTTCCTTGTTGAC
The DNA here is from genome assembly GCF_002776525.5 of Piliocolobus tephrosceles. Taxonomy (NCBI): domain Eukaryota; kingdom Metazoa; phylum Chordata; class Mammalia; order Primates; family Cercopithecidae; genus Piliocolobus; species Piliocolobus tephrosceles. The sequence continues at coordinate 64,687,155 of NC_045447.1, read as the reverse complement.
TTGATTACCCTCTGTCTCCATCAGAGCAGGCTCTTACATACACAGAAAAAACACCAGGGCTTCCCACCAGGGTTTGCTCAATAAATACTTGTTGCCTAATGAATGAATGCATGGAACCTGGACTGCCAAGGGACTTAACCATATCACACCTCATTTAGAGTTACGCACAGAAATGAGGAAAGGGGGCTAGGGACCTTTTCCCTTGTGTGGCCATTAATATTGAACAAGGTTTAGACCATACTGGATTCTGCGGTGAGGCAGAAAAAACAGAAGTATCAACACTAAAAAGAAGAACCGACTGGGCCTGGTGGCTCACGCCTGTAATCCCAACATTTTGGGAGGCCAAGGCCAGTGGATCACCTGAGGTCAGGAGTTTGAGACCAGCCTGGCCAACATGGTGAAACCGCATTCCTATTAAAAATACAAAAATTAGCCAGGCATGGTGGTGCGTGCCTGTAATCCCAGCTACTCAGAGAGGCTGAGGCACAAGAATCACTTGAACTCAGGAGGCAGAGGTTGCAGTGAGTCAAGACTGCGCCACTGCACTCCAGTACGGGCAACAGAGCAAGACTCCGTCTCAAGGGGAAAAGAAAAAGTTGTAAACAGTGGCAGAAATGTGGTTGTAGTGAGCCAAGATAGCGCCATTGCACTCTAGCCTGGGCAACAAGGGCAAAACTCCATCTAAAAACAACAACAACAACAACGTAATTTCTGAGCATAGAGCCCAATGCCACACTGCTCCCTGGTAGCACAAAACCCATAAGTTATGGAACCACTGCTCACCAAGGAGCAGGTGACCTTGGCCAACACAGTGAGACACTGGCCAACATGGTGAGACATTGGCCAACAGCGAGACCTTGGCCGACACAGTGAGACCTTGGCCAACACACTCCACTTCTCAGGGCTCCAGCTTCCTCATGAGTAAAGCAAAGAAGCTGGCACAGATACCATCACTTATTCAAAATCCTAAGTTCTCTGAATTAAAGAGAAATCCTTCCCAAGACAGTGTTTGCCCATCACAAATGCTAAAATGTTCATTCATCCAAGGAAGGGTGGTATTCCCTTCAGAGAAGGACTGCATCCAAATGGAGCACTGAGGTTTTCAAAGTTTAAGCCACATCCATGGAACTAACTTGATTCTCAATAGCTAGCTAGTGTTAAACGCCAAGCAAAGCAGTTCACACAACGATTCTTTGGAATTTCCAACAATCAGCCAAGCACAGAGAAATCATGAGAATTAAAAACAAACCACCAGATGTCACTGTCACAAAAAAAATTTGAATTGTATAGCATTGCTTCAGTTTCTACTAACAGAAATTAGCAAGCTAAAAAAGAAATGAAAAGGTTAATTATCAGTTATTTAATTTACGGAGGGGGAAAAATGTTCATTTTCTGCATTTCATTATAGAGTTGAGTTCCAGCTTAAGGCAGGGGTTAAGTCCTAAGGTCAGTATGGAAAAGAAAAATCATGTATATATAGTCAATCTTAATATTGAACAAATACTTTAAATTGCCATTATCATAGAATACTCACAGTTCTGGACCTAACCCCACAGAGAGATAAGTATGTACAAAAAATATGCACAGTAATGTAGGGTATATAATAGAGTGCATATGTAAAATACAACTTTTTTACAATTAGGTTATCACTGAAATCTAACATAAATGAGCAAATTATTTTACTCCCCTGTGCATATTTCTAAGTTACTGCTTTTAAGGCTGTAAAATGCACCATGTAAATCATTTACTGTGTCAAGCATACCTATCCTCTAGTGCCAACCCTATCCAATCTACCCGATTTACAGTAAACAGGAATATCTGGGGCTGTTTTTGCAGGGAGCAAATTTATGCAAAACAAACAACAACAAACAGAACCAAGAGACTGAGTTTTAACATTTTAATGTTTAATTTTGAAACCATCATCAGTGGAGGTATTTTTAAATTAAAAGGAACAGGACTTTACACACTTTCTTCCTATAAATAATCATAAGTTCCATCTATTAACACCTAGGCACTATGTTGAATATTCACATGCTTATTTCTAATTCACAAATACTCATGAAAAGTGAGCATTTCACCTCTACAATTACTATGTTCTAATAATAACAGCAACAATAACAGGTAACACTATTGGGTGCCAAACATTGCTCTAAATCCGTAACATGTGTTAACTCATTTAATCTTCATAATGACCCTAAAAGATAGGACGATCATAATGTCCAAATGAGGAAACTAAGGCTCAGAGATTTAATTAACTTATCCATAACTGAGCCTCAATTTTCCCATCTGTGCAACGGGGATAATACCACTTAACTTACAGCACTGTGAGATTTTAACCAATATAATATATTTAATACACTTAGCACAGTATCGACAAAACAGACACTTAATAAATCATCTCTACTGTTATTAAAGTGCTTCTGCAGTTGAAAGTCTCTGGTGTAGCCCAGGGATAGCAAAAAGAAACCTCTTGCATGATCTTGCTCCACCCTTGAACTATCCAGCTATAACAGAAAATTGGCAGAGTTAGCAGTCTCTTACTCGCAGTTCTGCTCCAAAGTAAATGTCTCAAAAAGCGAACACAGAACCTTATCACTCAATATAAAGACGCAATTCCCAAAGAGTAAGGCTTCAAAGATGATCTCAAACTGAGAAATCCTGTAATGTGGGAGACAGAAGATAAGGGACTTGAGCTCACAAGCTTAGCACCACTCTACCTGGGTTCAAATCCCAGTTTCACCACTCACTAGCTCTGTGACCTTCAGCAAGCTATTTTCCTTAGGACCTCAATTTCCCATGTCACTCAGCTGTCCATAGATTAACGTCAGATGTGAAAAGCACTTAGAACAATGCATCCAGTAGAAAGATGAGTTATTATCACTATTATTGTTGTGCCTTGAATCTCCTAAAGGTACTGGTGAGTGGCACTATGTGCTGCAGCCTGGGAAAAGTTAGGAAGTGGACTAGGCACAATGCTTGGCACTAAGCATCCTAAGTCACCTTCTCTGTGGCTGATATGTCCTGATGTCCCCAAATAGATCAGTCTATTACTATTGGTGTCAGGAAACTACAAACAGGGCCAAATTCCACCTCCTGCCTTTTCTTTTTTTGTAAAAAAAAGTTCTTTTTTTTCTTTTTCTTTTTTTTTTTTTTTTTTTTTTTTTTGAGCTAGAGTCTCACTTTGTTGCCCAGGCTAGGGTGCAGTGCCATGATCTTGGCTCACTGCAACCTCCACCTCCTGGGTTCAAGCGATTCTCCTGCCTCAGCCTCCCGAATAGCTGGGACTACAGGTACATGCCACCACACCTGGCTAATTTTTTTGTATTTCTAGTAAAGACAGGGTTTTGCCATGTTGGCCAGGCTGATCTCAAACTCTTCACCTCGAGTAATCAGCCTGCCTTGGCCTCCCAAAGTGCTGGGATTACAGGTGTGAGCCACCGCGCCCGACCTGTAAATAAAGTGCTATTGAAACACAGCCACAACTCAATCAATTGATGTACTATCTAAGGCTGCTTTCCTGTAACAATCACAAACTGCATAGCTGCAACTGAGATCATAGGGTCCTCAAAGCTGAAAATATTTACTCTGTCCCTTTACAGAAAAAGTTTGCCTACCTTTGCACAATGGATGAAACATCAGGTTTCCTTCCCTACCGCATTGGATGCTTTGAGGACAGAGTGAGAAACAAATGTCAAAAATCTATAAAGTTTAAAGCATTGGCAAATGTGAGAAATTATTTAGTCCAAAAAACTCATTGACTTCAAGATTTAAATTCAAGAGAGCAATAACACTAAGAATCAAGACTGCAGAGTCCCACTATCAGCTCCATCACTTACCAACTATGTGTGGCCCCAACAGTGATGATACCCCGCTTTTGCTTAGCTGACACCACCAAGCAGCCTCCTGGCCCTTGGTATGGTTGCTGCAGCTAGCTGGCGGAACAGTGGCCAGCAGGGGAGTTTGCTAGAAGAGGGTCAGGACGGGCAGTGGGCATTCCTAAAAGTTAATATATTGAGAACTTAGCTTGAGTCTGGTCCTTCCCAATTCCAAAAGCAGGAGGAGTAAAGAATGAGAATGCTCGCGACGGGATTTAGTAGAATGCCTCTCTCAGGGCTCCCCCCACCATTTTAGAGCATCGATGCACCAGCCATTTTTGCCAGTCTCATCACAGTGCTTCCCAAAAAGACTGCTTTGTGTGTTAAAAGATGAAAAACAACGCAATTATCCCAAACAGTATTGAGTAGAATGATTTATTTCTTCTTTCTTTTTCATATTTTGTTTTGTTTAAATCATTAGTCCCCATTCTGGAAGAGGTACATCTCAGCATCTAGCCCAAATGTCCTTTTATGCAATAGTTATTTTAACAAACTTTTTTTATTTCCTTCCTTTTCTCTTTCTGAACTAAAAGGAACAAAAAACTAAAAAACAAAAACAAAAAACAAAACACCCAAGTGTATGGTCTTGGGCAAGGTACTTAACTTCTCTAAGATTCTTATTCATCATCTGTAAAATGGGAATAACAGTGCCATCAAACTCACGGGGTTGAAAAATTAAATGAAATGTAAGTAGGGTTTAACATGATGCCTACCCACAGTAAGTACAAAACAATGTCAGCTCCCATTAAGTTATTACTTTCATTATGATTACTGCAGGGAAAAGTTCTATGTCCAAATACTGGACCATTCATACAGTTCCCTCCCTCTCTTGGTATCTATCCTGACGGGTAATTTTGGTATTAGCAAAGCAGAGATGCTGAGAAGTTAAATCTGTTCTTTTGGGGCAATCTAAGGGAGAAAAGCTTAAGACTTCCACACATTCATTTCTGCTAAGACTAAATTCTCCCTCCACTCCTACCAACGCACCCCCTGCAACAGCAAAGAAAAAAAAAAGGCAAGAAGCTAAATGCCTCTTCTGCATTTTTTTTTTTTTTTTTTTTTTTTTGCCTTTTTGAGACAGGGTCTCACTCTGTCACTCACGCTGGAGTGCAGTGGCACAATCTCGGCTCACTGCAATCTCCACCCCCAGGTTCAAGCAATTCTCCCACTTCAGATTCCCTGAGCAGCTGAGACTACGGGCACGCGCCACCTAGCCCAGTTAGTTTTTGTATTTTTTGGTAGAGGTGGGGTTTCACTACGTTGGCCAGGCGGGTCTCAACCTTCTGACCTCAAGTGATCCACTCGCCTCAGCCTCCCAAAGTGTTGGGATTACAGGCATGAGCCACCACACCCAGACTTACCTACACATTTTATTTTGTAGAAAAACAAACTTTGAATTATACTGTAAAACCAATTAACTTGTTTTACAGTTAGAAGAAATTTAACTATAAGTTTATTTGTTCACCAAATTGCTTGGTGAACCAATACTATTATAAGTAAAATGCTGACATTTTGGTTTCTAACAAAAAGCAATTAAACATAGAAACTTGCTCAAAACTCACAAAAAATAGAGACTGCCAGAAGTGATCATTAATATAACAGACTATGTAACTAGTATCTCAAATTTCATATACATTATCCATCAAAAAATGAATTAAAAATTCTAAACATGCTAAAAGACAAAGACTAACACTCTGGTAAAACAAATGCAGTAAAAGGAATCGGAAATGACTGCAGAGGGATAGATACCAGGGAATCTTGGGGGCTCATGGAAATGTTCTGCTTTAGTTGTACTGGTGATTAAATGGTTGCATACATTTACAAAACTTAATCTTAACATGGTGCTACTCTTAGCATATACTCTTAACATGAGTTTTATTGCATGTAAGTTATACCATGAGAAAGTTGGTTTTTAAAAGAACTTGGGAAAAATAAATAATTCTAAAATTCCATATAAGGTATTAAAAATTTGGATGCTAATGAAGTCACGATAATGGCTAACACACCCTCTACAACACTCTATGAGCCAGGCACTGCTCCACACACTTTTACTTATAACAGCTGATTTGCTCTTCATAAAAACCCTCAGAAGTGGCTTCATATTCTACTCAGTTTACATATGATGAAACTGGAGCACAGAGAGGTTAAGTAACTCGCCCAAGGTCACAAAGCATCTAAGTGGCAGAATCAGGATTTAAACCCACAGAGTCCAGCTTGAGAATCTGATCTACACTCATTCTCATTAAAGCTTTTAAAACTATGTTAGAGAAACAAATTTTGTAAATTCAACAAACTGAGCTATTCGGCAAAATGAACTTAATCAAACTGAGCCAGAGCCGTACAGACACTGTAACTTATCTTCACACTGTATTTCTCAATCATAATTCCAAAATCAGGTACAATTATTTGTTTCATGTCTGCTCTCCCTCCAGGAGGCATTTACTATAAGGCATATCTATAAGTTCTGTCCACAAGCACCAAGCACAGTGCCTATCCACTGCAACACCACCAAGATACTACTGGAAGGAATAAATAAATAAATAAATAAATAAATGGGTACAGGAATACACTAATGTGTTTATTTACATATCAAGTGTAATATCACTAAAGACAGAAATTTTATTCACATGTGGATAGGAGTATGCTATTTCTTAAATGAATGCAAGGATATTCTGATTAATAAGCTATTACACTGTCACAGAACATATCATTTCTCTGTCACTATGGTGATATACATAATATTTTTTAAGCACATCTATACATGAAGCATTAACTTTTGCAATTTTATGCGTTGTCTCATTTAAACCTGACATTTCTCTAAAATAAGGGCGATTATCATCCCACAGCTAACAAGTGGTTTCATAAACACACCTATTTGACTCCATAGCCTGAGTTCCTTTTCATGCCAGGAGAACTTTTTACACACAGGGAACTCACTCAATAAAATTCGCAGCAGAACTCTCAGTGGAACCTGACAAGTAGTTCTAGTTATTAAGAAGGAAAAGAATTTGTGGGATTCGCCCTGACAAATTGAAACTATGGAATCGGCACAGGAACATATATAGAGATCAATAGAACATAACAAAGAATACAGACAGGGATTCCTGTGCATATCAGAATTTTATTATTTGGTTAAGATTTTATATTAGAGAGAAAATATTTAATAATTAATGCGAAGGATATTGGTTATCTACTAAGACAAAAATGAAATTAAACCCATATACGGCCGGGCGCGGTGGCTCAAGCCTGTAATCCCAGCACTTTGGGAGGCCGAGACGGGCGGATCACGAGGTCAGGAGATCGAGACCATCCTGGCTAACACCGTGAAATCCCGTCTCTACTAAAAATACAAAAACTAGCTGGGCGAGGTGGCGGGCGCCTGTAGTCCCAGCTGCTCGGGAGGCTGAGGCAGGAGAATGGCGTAAACCCGGGAGGCGGAGCTTGCAGTGAGCTGAGATCCGGCCACTGCACTCCAGCCCGGTCGACAGAGCGAGACTCCGCCTCAAAAAAAATAAAAATAAAAATAAAAATAAAAATAAAAATAAATAAACCCATATACAAGTTTCCATATAAAGAGATAAATATGAAAATAAAAAATATATAGAATATATGGGTATTTTTTTAAGTAATCTTAAAACAGGGACAGTCTTTCTAAGCAAAACACAAAGACCAGAAGCCTTAAAGAAAAGAGTAAAAGATTTGGCTACATTAAAATTTAAAACTTCTAAGACAAGCAACTGGCTAGGATAAAATAATTAAGGCACTTTAACAGGCAAAAACGTACTATTTAGAATAAATAAAGAACACTCTTACAGGTCGTAAGAAATAGACAACCAAAAAGGACAACAGATAAAGGGTGTGACATGCACTCTTCACAGTGCACTGAAGAAGAAATCCACTAGCCAATAAATGCGGAAATGTGCACTTAAAAGTCATATTATTTTTGTCCCTGTGATTAGCAAAAATTTACAAGGTTGATAATATCCACAGTTGGCAGAGATGCTGGAAAATGAGCATATACTATTGTTACAGTCTGTGTAGAAGTCAGTTTTGCAGGACCTATTAAAAAATTTAAACACACAGACATTGACACAGCAATACTACTTCCAGGATGCATTAGTAAAATTTTCATGTACCACGGTTTCATGTACCAAGATTATGATACACACTCTGTTGTGAAAGAAATTAGAATTAGACCCAAATGATCTTCAATAGACAAGTAATTAAATAAATTATGGTACAACTATCCAACTCTGTTCAGACATTATATAAAGAATAAAGTAAACAGTGAAAATATATCTCTAAGATACATGAAGTGAAAAACGTAATCCTGGTAAAGGTGTATGGTACAAAATCCCATTTATGTTAATAAAAGTCGGATTTGCATTTATTTAATAAAAGCCAGATTTGCAGATTTCTATGACTAGAAAGTCACAACCTAATTCTTAATGCTAGTTTCTTCAGAGGAGAGGGAGGGAGAGACTATAGTAAAGGGAAAAATCATGTTTGGCTTCTGAAAGATTTAAATATTTTACAGTGAGAATAATTGTATGTATTACTATATATGTAAAAAAAATGAACAATTTAAATAATATTAAAAAGGTTAAAGTATTACTTCGAGACAAGCTAATCGAACGTACCTAGAGAAAAGTTCAAGCCCATTAAGGTAAAACAACATTTCAGCTAAATTTGTTTTATAACTAAGATCCTTTCGGTGGGGCGTGCTGGCCTGCGTCTGTAATCCCAGCACTTTGGGAGGCGGAGGCCGGCGGATCACGAGGTCAGGAGATGGAGACCACCCTGGCTAACATGGTGAAACCCCGTCTCCACTAAAAATACAAAAACAAAATTAGCCGGGGGTGGTGGCGGGCGCCTGTAGTCCCAGCTACTCGGGAGGTGAGGCAGGAGAATGGCGTGAACCCGGGAGGCAGAGCGCGCAGTGAGCCGAGATTGGGCCACTGCACTCCAGCCTGGACCACGGAGCGAGACTCGGTCTCAAAAAAAAAAAAAAAAAACTCCTTTCATGCCCGGTGGATTTATTTACTTTCCGTCTCTAGACAGCTTTTTAAAAACTTTTTATTTAGAAGTCAGTTCAAACTTACCGAAAAGTTGCCAGAATAAGAATATACACACAAAATGATAAATGCTTGAAGTAATAGACACCCCAATTACCCTGATATGATTACTACACATTGTATGCCTGCAGCAAAATATCACATGTTCCGTATAAATGTATACGCCTATTTTGTACCCATAATTAAGAAATGTTTTAATTTTTAAAAGACTATACAAAGGACACCTGTGTGCCATTTACCAAATTCATCTATTGTGAACATTTTGCCCCATCTGCTTATAATCTGCTATCACCCTCTCCACCTACCTTTTCCTTCCTATCAATCAATCTAGTCAAACAGGACTGGGCGCGGTGGCTCACACCTGTAATCCCAGCACTTTGGGAGGCCGAGGCGGGCAGATCATGAGGTCAGGAGTTCGAGACCAGCCTGGCCAAGATGGTGAAACCATACTAAAAATATAAAACTTAGCCAGGCATGGCGGCACACGCCTGTAGTCCCAGCTACATGAGGGGCTGAGGCAGGAGAATCGCTTGAACCCAGGAGGTGGCAGTTGCGGTGAGCCAAGATCGTACCATTGCACTCCAGCCTGGGCAACAAGAGCAAAACTCCATCTAAAAAAAAAAAAAACAAATCTAACCAAACAGTATTTTTTTTCCTGAACCATTTGAGAGTGAATTGTAAACTCTGTGATCCTCTACCTCTAAATACTTCAGTGCATGTTTCCTAAAAATAAGGATATCCTCTTACATCGCCACAGTGGAGTTCTCTACTTCCATAAATTAAACTACTTTACACTATTGCCCACAGTCCAATTTTGTCAACTGACCCAGCAATGTCCTTCACAGTATTTTCTCCCCTACAGAACAGGAATCAGTCTAGGCTCAGCTTTTGCATCTGGCAGTCACAACTCTTCAGCCTCCTTCAATCTGAAATGGTTTCACAGCCCTTATGCTGCATGATATCAACAGTCTTGGAGACTACAGCCCTCCTCTTTTTAAAAGTAGTATCTTCCTGTTCCTCATTTAAAGTTTCTCTGTTGTTTCCTTGTGATTAGAGTCAAGTTAGATGACTACTACAGAATACACAGTTTCCTCCTAAGGGCATTTATATCCAGAGGCACAGATGTTCATCTGCTTCCACCTGTGATGTTAATTTTGGTCACCTGGTCAAGGTGTTGTCCTATTTCTCCATTGCATAGTTACTATACTTGTCTTGCAATTAATAAGAGTCTCCAGTGAGATGGCGCAAGATCAGGTAAACATCATGCTCCTCACCCAATGCACCCCTAAATTTAGCACCTAGGGTGATGCTGCCTAACTCAATCTTTACAACGCCACCGAAACTCAGCTTCCAATGTCAGCACTCCTTCCATTTCTGCCAATCTGTCTCTGGCATTCTACCAAAGCAAGAGTCTTCCATCTCCCTCATTTAGCTATCTAGTTACTTCTTTATCATTCATATGCACTCAAGAATTCCTATTACTTTTGGCTGGGCGTGGTGGCTCATGACTGTAATCCCAGCACTTTGGGAGGCTGAGGCAGGCGGATCACAAGATCAGGAGATCGAGACCATCCTGGCTAATATGGTGAAGTCCTGTCTCTACTAAAAATACAAAAAATTAGTCAGGCGTGGTGGCGGGCGCCTGCAATCCCAGCTACTCAGGAGGCTGAGGCAGGAGAATCATGTGAACCCGGGAGGCAGAGGTTGCAGTGACCCAAGATTGTGCCACTGCATTCAAGCCTGGGTGACAAAGCGAGACTTTGTCTCAAAAAAAAAAAAAAAAAAAAAAAAATTCGTATTACTTTCTATGGCCCATAATACTCTACTGTTCTTAATTATTTTGTTGCACAAATTGTCCCAAATTTGGCCTGGGGAACTTTAAATTTCTCATAATTTATCCCCTCTCAGAAAACTCTAATACCTAGAACTAGCTTATTATGAGAATTGTTTTGTCAAGGAATCTTACAAGGCTAAGGCATAGCTAAACTTCAGCAATAAGACTAAATTGTTTTTCTAATTCTTGTTCATTCCAAAATGGACTTTATTAAAATGAGGATATGGGGTCTGCTTGATTTGCCATTGTCTGAAGCTGAGTTTCATTACTAAATCTTAACTGATCTGTTTACTTTTTGCTCTAAATGCTTGGAGGGGAGCCCGAAGGGCCATCAGCATTTGTATGAGAATAATAGTGTAGATGGCTAAAACGCAATCTCTTAAGATCATTTCTCATTAAGGGAGAGGGAGAGAAATCTATAGTGACATCTGACAAAGCTGCATGGTCAATCTGAAAATAAAGAACTGCCAAAATTAAGAAAGCTGAGAAATGGCTAGAGAAAACAGAACAGGTCAATCGTAATAATACAGAAGAGGTGATTGTCCCCAATTGCCACAGTTGAAATGGAAAGCTTTGTGGTCTTTAACAAAGAGACAAGAGTTCATTAGGCATGTCACATGTCCCTCTGTCTTAAAATGTCAGAGCCTAATCTATTGCCATGTGGTACCCGCTTCCCAAAGCTTACAGACCTAAAGTACCCTCTTGGACTAGGTTTGCATATATCAAACAGAGGCACCTTAATTTAAGTTAAAATGTAAGCTCCTCTGCCATAAACTATAAAGGGAGGTAAAGACAAGAAAACCTTTAGGGAAACAAAATGATTCTTTATGGCCGGGTGCAGTGGCTCATGCCTATAAACCCAGCACTTTGGGAGGCCAAGGCGGGTGGATCACGAGGTCAGGAGATTGAGATCATCCTGACTAACACGGTGAAACCCTGTCTCTACTAAAAAATACAAAACATTAGCCGGGCGTGGTAGTGGGCACCTGTACTCCCAGCTACTCGGTAGGCTGAGGCAGGAGAATGGTGTGAACCCCGGAGGCGGAGCTTGCAGTGACCTGAGATGGCGCCACTGCACTCCAGCCTGGGAGACAGCGAGACTCCATCTCAAATAATAATAATAATAATAATAATAATAATAATAAAAACATTAAAAAAAGATTCTAAGCTAGTAGCTTTACTTTTTAAATTTCAAATATAATTAGCTATACGGTTAAGCTTGTGAAACCCCATACCTTAATAAAGTCATTTCTATCATTTGTGAAATCAAACTACATTTTGATAGATTGCCAGATGAAAAAGGATACCAAGAATCTCAATGTTTTCTATCAAAGCTGTGAAAAATACCAATATATCCATATGCTATGGACAGGAGACAGGGAAATACTGGATAGAAGAGAGTGGTTCCCCGGCAAAGGCCCCATTCTCAGTCCTGGAAAGCCGCGGCCCTAAAGGAGAATAGGCATTCCTGTTTCTGCACCCAAAATTTGCCTTTTTGCCCACCACATCCCCTATCCTGTACCCATATAAACACCAAAACCCCAACTCCACAAGGAAATGAACAGAAGAGCAGAAGAATGGCAGAACGGGAGGGCAAAGAGAAGAGGAGGAGTGTCTGAACGTTCAGAGGAGTTCAGCTGGGGATAGTCGGAGAGGAGATCGGTTGCTGGACAACCAAACTCCAGGGGAAGATCATCTTCCCACTCCATCCCCCTTCCACCTCCCCTTTCATCCCACTGAGAGCCACCTCCACCACTCAATAAAGCCCCCACATTCATCCTTCAAGTCCATGTGTGACCTGATTCTTCCTGGATGCTGGAGAGGACACTGAGCTGGTTAACACTTAAGCCGTCCATGGACAGCAAGGTTAAAAAAGCGCACTGTAACTCCTGCTACTTGGGCTTTGGGAGTCACAGACACCTACCCCTGGACGCCGCCACGGGGCCGGAGCCCAGGGGCGCTTACCCCAGCATTTGCACCTGCCAGTCTGTGTACTCCCCCTCCCATAAATACAAGCCACACCCAATCACACATCCCGTGATGGGAGTCAGGGAACTCTCATAGGTTATTATTACTAAATAAGCAAGCTGTTAGAAATGTGAACAACCCAGACCTCTAGGAGCACTTAATTACATGCTTTTAAACTATAATTATCCTTGTTTTTGTGAATGTTCCTTATCTACCCCAGGTAGCAAGTTGCATACATTATATCATTTAGCCCCACTGTGTAAGTGAGGAAACTGTGGCTTGAAGTGCCTTGCCCTTGGTTACCTGGCTTGAGCCAGTCCTCCAAAAGGACATTTACCAGTGTTGGTATTTTTAAATAAAAACAAAACCTTTCCTCACAAAAATAAAATTACTATCAGTAAAGGTAAATGAATATTTAATACCAAAATGTTCATTATGGCTAGTTGCAGTATTTTAAATAATCTTATTATGGTTCTTTCCTGCTCTCTAAAACTCTAGTCATATGAATGTACTTACAAAAAGTAAACTTTATACACAAATGCTAATTAAATTAATGGATGCAAATAAGTATTTAAAGTGTGCCAGACACTGAGGTAAAAGAGCTGCACACAACCACTATGTGAGGCAGACATTAGAATCCCCATTTGATTGATCAGGAGACTGAAGCTCACAGAGAGGTTAAGTTACTTGCTCAAAGGCACAATGCCAGCAAGTGGCAGAACTCCACATTTCTGCTACCTTGCAAGTCTACCTATATTCTTCCCTCTCTCCCACATCTTGCTAGGAACAGATACCACAAATCTGAAATTCAAGTATGCCAGGAAAGAGGCTGATTTTTTTTTATTCTTTGTCCTACTTGAGACTTTGGATCCAGTGATATTCCCTTTTGTTCAACTGGTAATGGCTTACAAATGCAACTGTTTGTGCATCCTTCCAGCAGGAACCTCAACATGTTGGATAAATAGCAGCTGCCTTAAGGAATGAATAGAAAATCAGGAAAAGTCATCATCCATATGAACTACACATCATCTGCTTTCTTGCAAATGGAACAAATTATTCATGTGGGCAGGAGTAATTCACACAGCCCTTGACCCCCCGATGATGTCCAGTGTGACAGTCAAAGCCAAACACTGACCCAAAAGCACCCATGCTCTCCCAGTCTTGATTTGTGATGCCTAACACTTGTGCTTTATCCTCATCATATATAATGACTGCTCATTTTTATTTCCGTCTGGGAAATTTTACTTTCTCCTGGTGGTTTTTAATTTTTTAATTATTTTAAGAATTACAAGTGTACTAAAGTGAGAAAAAAATGGTTACAGAAATCCTTACAGGGTGATAGAAATGTTCTTAAATTGGATTGTGGTGACGGCTATGCAACTCTGTAAATTTACTAAAAATTCACTGACTTAAACACTTACGTTAAAGGAAAATAAAATCTCGGGACCTAAACTAATCATGCCAAAGGGAAAATTTAAGCTTGGCAACTGAGTCACGCAAAAACTGCCTCCTTTCTGTTCCTAAACAGATAGCTGCAATGATACAGGGCCACCTACCTCCCCAGGTGGGATCCTTTGCAAATTGCTCACAAGAAAATGCCTTGTGGGCCCCAGAACCTTTACCATAAAACAGAGTTCTGTTGACTCTCACCCTGAAAATATAACTTAACAGCTTATCTTCACAGGTATGGGACAAAGACAAGACTAGAAATCGTCCTACCACCCACCCAAAGACAAATGCATATGTTTACTTTGTCTTACATAAAATGCAGATTTAAAATGCAGAATGCATAACTGACTGTTCCTCTACTCCTTCCTTTAGCATGTAACATGTGGATTCAGTGAACGCTAATCAAAGCCTCACAAGAATGTGACCCCTTACCTCACTACCTATTTACCTCTTTTTTTTTCCTTCCTCCTTTCCCCTTCAGACACTCTCCCCTTTAAATGCTGAACTCCTCAAAATCATCTTTGGAAAATGCACAGGGCACAGATCCTACTGTAACTGGGTCTCCTTCCCAGGCACATCCTCAACCTTGGCAAAATAAACCACTAAATTGAGATCTGTCTTGGACATTTTTTGGGTTATACTTAAAAGGAGTAATGCAAAGCACACCTCAATAAAGCTGGGAGTGTTTAAGTGTACTGAGATAATGCTAATGGATTAGAGAGGTAAAGTCTCCCTCCTGACTGAGAGGATAAAACTCTCACATTGTTAGACAGCATTAAAGGAATTCCTTTGCTGCTTTCTATGGTGAAGAAGGGCCACCATCTCTTGTGGAAACACATTGCCCACATGAATAATTTGTTCCATTTGTGACATGGTTTGGCTGTGTCCCCACCCAAATCTCATCTTGAATTGTATCTCCCACAATTCCCATGCGTTGTGGGAGGGACCCAGTGGAAGGTAATTGAATCACCAGGGAAAGTCTTTCCTGTGCATTCTCGTGATGGTGGATAAGTCTCATGAGATCTGATGGTTCTAAAAATGGGAGTTTCCCTGCACAAGCTCTGTCTTTGCCTGCTGCCATACACGTAAGATGTGACTTGCTCCTCCTTGCCTTCTGCCCTGATTGTGAGGCCTCCCCAGCCATGGGGAACTGTAAGTCCATTAAACCTCTTTCTTTTGTAAATTGCCCAGTCTCAGGTATGTCTTTATCAGCAGCATGAGAATGGATTAGTACAATTTGCAAGAAAGCAGATGATATGTAGAGTTCATATGGATGATGACTTTTCCTGATTTTCTATTCATTCCTTAAGACAGTTGCTATTTATCCAACATGTTTAGGTTCCTGCTAAAAGGATGCACAAACGGTTGCACTTTTAAGTCATTACCTACTGAACAAAAGGGATTGTCACTGGATCCAAAGTCTCAAGTAGGACAAAGAATTAAAAAAAAAAAAAAAATCAGCCTCTTTCCTGGCATACCTGAATTTCAGATTTGTGGTATCTGTTCCTAGCAAGGCATGCGGGAAAGAGAAAAGAACATGGGCAAGCTTGCAAGGCAGCTGACACGGTGGAGTTCTTCCACTTGCTGGCAATGTGCCTTTCATCAAGTAACTTAACCTCTCTGTGAGCTTCAGTCTCCTAATCAATCAAATCGGGATTCTAATGCCTGCTTCACAGTTGCTGAGTGCAGTCTGGTGCCTCAGTGCCTAGCACACTTTAAATCCTTATTTGTAGCTGTTAACTTAATTAGCAATTATGTATCAAGTTCACTTTTTGTAAGTATATTCATAAGGCTAGAATTTTACAGAGCAGGAAAGAATCATAGTTAACGCCCACATCCAAAGAAGGAATAGTTCTTCTCAAAGCAGCCAGGAATGCTAAATACAGACAAAAGCTGTGCAACTACAACATGGTCAGTGATGGACCACATACACCACGGTGGTCCCATAAGATTGGAGTGGAGCTGAAAAGTTCCTATCGCCTAGTCATAGATAGCCATTATAACACATAGTGCAATGAGTTACCTACATGTTTGTGGTGATGCTGGTATAAACAAACCTACTGCACTGCCGGTTATATAAAAGTATAGCACATACGATTATGTATAGTACAGAACAATAAAAACAACTGTTACTCGTTTATGTATTATACTGTATTTTTAATCATGATTTTAGAGTGTACAGTTCTCCTTCTAGCTATTAAAAAAACAGCTCTAAAACAGCTCTCTAGCTCTAAAACAGCCTCAGGCAGGTCCTTCAGGAGGTATTTCAGAAGAAAGCATTGTTGTCATAGGAGATGACAACTCCAGGCATGTTACTGCCCCTGAAGACAGTGACATTGGTGATCCTTACCCTGTGTAGGCCTAGGCTAACGTGTGTGTTTATATCTTAGTTCTTAAAAAAAGTTTACAAAGTAAAAGTAAAAAACTTTTAAAATAGAAAAAAGTTTGATTAAGGATATAAAGAAAATATTTTGTATAGCTGTACAGTGTGTGTTTTAAGCTAAGTGTTATTGTGAAAGTGCCAAAAAGTTTTTAAAATTTTAAAAGTTTATAAAGCAAAAAAGTTCCATTAATCAAAGGTTTATTATTAAAAAATATAAATGTGCTGCAGCCTAAGTGTACAGTGTTCATAAAGTCTAGTGTGTAATAATGTCCTAGGACTTCACATTCACTCACCACTCACTCACTGACTCACCCAGAGCAACTTCCAGTCCTGCAAGCCCCATTCATGGTAAGTGCCCTATGCAGGTGTACTGTTTTTTATATTGTATACCACATTTTACTGTACTTTTTCTATGTTTAGATACCCAAATATCATTGTGTTATACTGGCCTACAGTATTCAGTACAGTAACATATTGTACAGGCTTGTAACCTGGGAGCAATAGGCTATGCCTGAGAGCCTAGGTGTGTAGTAGGCTGTACCATCTAGGATTGTGTAAATACACTATGATGCTGGCACAATGACGGCATTGCCTCACAACACATTTCTCAGAGAGCACATCCTCATGTCATGACGCATGACTAGTTACTGAGCACCTGGAGATGGAGTGGTACCTGAGGAGGACTGAATGATTAAAAACAATTGTCCAGGTTAGGGAACAGTGTATGGAAAAGTTGGGAAGAAATGACCACCTTTTGGGAAGCTGGGCATGAGAAAAGAAACCACAAGCACATCAGAATGGCCGATGTTAAAAGTCCAGGTTAGGAATGCGAGATCCTAGGACCCACCCCAGACCTACTGAGCAAGAATCACTGGCAGTGAGACACAGGGATATGCATTGTAACAGGCCGCCTGTACCCCAGCCAGGTGATTCCTACACACACTAAAATATGAGAACTTACCAAGATAGTACGAAAGGCCTTACATGTGTTACATCAAGTTTAGCCTCTAGCTGCCTCCTTACATATTTTAAGTTTGGCCTAAAGGTTTCTCGGTACATCGTGAGCTACAAGTGGAGGTGTAAACAGACCTTACCTACCCTTGCGCCAATCACCGAGTTTTGGCCCATCAAACGTAGATAACGGTTGGAACCGTGTTCAAATAAAGCAAACTCTGGGCTGTAACCAATCCAGCTGTATTCTGCACCTCACTTCCATTTTCTGCACGTCACTTTCCTTTCTCTGTCCATAAATCTTCTTCCACCACATGGCTGCGCTGCAGTCTCCGAGCCTACTCTGGCTCCAGAGACTGACTGATTCACAAATCTTTTCATTGCTCAGTTAAACTCCTTTAAATTTAATTCTGCTGAAGTTTTTGTTTTATCACATGTCATGCTAAGGTGTTTGCATGTTACTTTAAAGGCAATGAGAAGCTGTGGACAGATTTTAAGAGGCAAGGTGAAAATGGACTTGCATTTTAGAAAGAGCAGTCTATTGTCAGGTGCTAGCAGCTGGAAAAAAAAAAAAGCAGTCTAGCACAGTACACTGCTTTAGGGCACAGCACGAACCCTAGAGTCCCTTCAGGACTCAGGAATGCTTGCACACTCTTAGTTCCTTTACCTTTTAGCCTCTTATATTCAGCAACTGAACACAAACATACCTTTTACAGGCCATAGTCTCCTACCAACATCTGGGTACTACATGAAAAACCTGTAAGAACTTTATGACATTCACCAAAATGTTTGGAAAAAACAAAGGTTACAACACCATTTATGTGTCAGCGACCAAATGCTGTTTCCAAAATATTGCTGGCACTATCACCTCCCTTGCTGACAAATATTAACACTTTTCAGTTTTAGATAGAGCTGGAACAGATGGCCCTTTGAGCCCCTGTTTACTACTCTCTCTTGTGTGAAGTGATTTCCCCTCCCACTCAGGAAAGGAAAGGTGGGAGGATATAAACTCGAAGAATTTACCCAGCTGTAGTCCTGGGTATTAGCCTGAAAGGTGACTTACTTATCCTACAGCACTCCATCACAGAGGAAGGTTTTTCTGCAAGACCCTGGCTGGGCCAATCCTTATTTATACAATGCCTGTGAGCAGCCACAGAGTGCAGCCTTGACAACGCCACAAGCCAACCTTTGGGTCCACCATGCTAAGTGCTGCATAGGCCTCCTTTAACCCTCACAACAGGTTATATTATTGCCATTTCTCTGGTGAATATGGAATAGATAGATTGAGTAACTTATCCCAGGTTATACATGGAGGAGCAGGGATTCAAACCCACATCCAACTGACTCCAGAACTTACAACCAAACTAATTAATGGGATGTGTCAAGTAAATCTCTATTTTTCCTATTTTTTTGACGCTTTCATGCACCTGAAGGAAATAAGCACATTTAATTCATAAGGCTTACAACACATTACAAACAAACTTACAACACCCCTAGAAGGTCAGAAGTTTGCTGACCACCTAGTACAGGGGCCCGCGGCAAACTTCCTCCATAAAAGGCATATAAACATTTAGGCTGTGTAAGCCACACATCTGTACCACCGTAGAGAAGTTCGGGGCCACCTGACCTAGTGGAAAGGGCAATGAATTTAGAGTTAAGGAACCTAGTTTCTAATCCTGATTCTTGTCTAAGCCAGCTGAGTGACTTTGGGCCAATCACTTCCCTTCTGTCTCTTCTGTAGAATTCTCTT
The DNA here is from genome assembly GCF_002776525.5 of Piliocolobus tephrosceles. Lineage (NCBI taxonomy): Eukaryota > Metazoa > Chordata > Mammalia > Primates > Cercopithecidae > Piliocolobus > Piliocolobus tephrosceles. The sequence continues at coordinate 64,667,870 of NC_045447.1, read as the reverse complement.
TTCAATTGACTGCAAAAATAAGGTTAAAATATATTTTAACACACCAAAACGTTAGCTGCAGATTCCACATTAAATCCATAGATAATGAACTAGTGGCAGCAATACTTTAAAAGCATAAACAGAAAGTAAATTTGCATTTTAGTAGTACCTTCTATGTGTCAGGTGCTTTATAAAATACAATCTGACTTCATCCTTCATAAATGAAGAATGTCAGAAGTGAAATCACATGTTCAAAGTCAGAGAGCAAATGGGAAGCCAGAATCTAAGCCCAGCTGGCCACTCCCTCAGAAGCACAGTGCTGCTCTGCACATCAAGGACCTGGTCTGGATCAATGAGTCCTCAACTGATGATTCTGCAAACAGGGGGAGGATTTTGGAGTCAGGCCTCACTTCCCCCTCTGGAGGACTCTCCCTCTCTGTCCTCATTTGTCTTGTCCACCTCCTCTCAAAAAGATCATACTCCATTTGGTCTGAAAAACAATGTGAGAATCTGAGGTTTGTTTCCTTTGGTTCTGAGTGGAAGGACTGTGACTCATGGTTGTCCAGAATGCCAGGTCAAAGTGGTCTGAGAAAGCAGGGAGGGAGAAAAGGAGGACCAAGCACTTCCTCAAAGAAGCTGTGACTGGTCCTGCTGCCCACACCAGCACCGTGGGTCAAGTTGGTTTCATATTTCAGAACTTAGTCCTAAGGTAAAAGTCTATGTGATGAAACACAAACCTGTGAAATTACCCAAGTGCCTCTGACCTTGTCTGTCTCCTTAACCACCCACTGCAATTCAGTTTATAGCCATCCGTTTAAAACTGTACCTTAGAAATGGGGTGGGGAAAGGGAAAGTGAAACCAAACAAATGGAAATCATTATTGTTGCTTCCTTTACCCCAAAAAAAGAAGAAAAGCAAAAATATTCCCCAAATACAGAAGGGTGCATGTGTGTCTCCACTGTCAAAAGCAATTTTTTTTTTTTTTTTTTTTTTTTTTTTTAAGAAGGAATTTCCCTCTTTTTGCCTAGGCTGGAGTGCAATGGCTCAACCTCGACTCACTGCAATCTCTGCCTCCCAGGTTCAAGCAATTCTCCTACCTCAGCCTCCTGAGTAGCTGGGATTACAGGCATGTGCCACCATGCCCAGCACATTTTTGTATTTTTAGTAGAGACTAGGTTTCACCATGTTGGCCAGGCTGGTCTCAAACTTGTGATCTCAGGTGATACCCCCCCGCCTCGGCCTCCCAAAGTGCTGGGATTGCAGGCATGAGCCACTGTGCCTGGCCAAAAGCTAATTTTTTTAAAAGGCAGGGCCAGGCATGGTGGCTCATACCTGTAGTCTCAGCACTTTGGGAGGCCAAGGCTGGGGGATCACGTGGGCCCACGGGATTTAGATCAGCTTGGGGAACACAGCGAGATCCCATCTCTATGGAAAAACACTGGTTGGGCATGGTGTTATGTGCTGTAGTCCCAGCTCCTGGGGGGAGGAGGGAGTAGGTGAGGAGGGCAGGGTGTTAAGGCAAGAGATCCCTTGAGCCCAGGGGGTCAAGTCTGCAGTAAGCCATGATCACACCACTCTAATCCAGCCTGCGTGACAGAGCAAGACTCTGTCTCTTTAAGGAAAAAAAAAAAAAAAAAAGAAAAGCCAAACTCCGTAGCTAAGCATTCAAGGCCAGATTCTGATCAATCTGGCTGGAACGCACTCACAGCAGCTCTCCCGCCTTAATCACTTAAAGTGGGTATAAACTGTGCTCCAACCACATGGCCTCCATCCTACTTCACCACGCCTGAGGAGCGCAGGTCCCCTGCTGTTCCCTCTGCCTGAAGGAATGAGGGGTGATCTGCTCCCTTGCTGCCTGCTGAAATTCCACCTCATGAAGCCCAGGTCGAATGTCACCTTCTAGAAGACACATGTCAAAAACTCAAAGGAACTTTTACAGACAGATCATCAGTTTCAACTCCTTCGTGTTGCCTATGAGGAAAACAAGGCTCAAGAACGTTAAGGGACTTGCTCTAAGTCACACAGCTAGTCAGTAAACACTTGGTCTGGAAAGAAGTCAGCAGGTGGGGTGGGCAGCAGGCAGGAGAATGTCCAGGTTGACCGCCCTGTGAGAGCCCTCTTCTCCTCTTCTCCTTGGAGCACAGGCCACTTGAACCCTCTCTAGACTCTGCCCTGCACTCCAGGTTACAGCTGTCTGTGTCCACATTTCTGATTGTCTTTTTCAGAGAGGTCCAAGCCATATCTTACCCATCATGTTACCTTAATACTTAGGTACCCTTGGGCCTTCAGTGAGTCCCAATAGTCATTCAACAGACAAAACACCAGCCTCCACCACTCTGGGCTTGTCTACCTCCAATAAGCCTCCACGCCTTGCCAGGGAGCCACCTAAAGTACTGCTCACTCCCCACCACTCCTCACTGAAACCCGCAGACACACACCATCATCTCCACAATCTGACACGAAAGTCTCTGAACGGCCCTTCTTACTTGTGATAGTTAATTTTAGGTGTCAGGTTGACTGGATTAAGGGATAACCAGATAGAGACAACAGGTAAAGTTTTTATTTCTGGGTATGTCTGGGAGAGTGTTTCCAGAAGAGACTGGCATTTGAGTCCATGAACAGAGTAAGCAAGACCTACCCTTACCCAAAGTATTGGGCACTATCCACTCAGCTGAGGACCCAGATAGAACAAGAAAACAAAGGAAAGTCAAATTTGCTTGTTCCCTCTTCTGGAGCTGGGAAGTACTTTTTCTCCTTCTCTTGGACATTAGAACTCAAGTTTCTCCAGCATTCGGTCTCCAGAACTTGCACCTGCAGTCCCCCAGGTTCTCAAGCCTTCATCCTCAGAATGAGGTATACCATCAGCTTCCATGGTTTTGAGGCCTCTGGGCTTGGACTGAGCCACACTACCAGCCTCTGCAGCTCTCCAGCTTGCAGACAGCATATGGTAGGGCTTCTCAGGCTCCATAATTCTACAAGTCCATTTTCATACTGCTATGAAGAAATACCCAAGACTGGGTAATTTATCTCCATTTCTCTGGAGAACTCTAAGTACCCCTCCAGCCTAGTTTCCTGACACTCCACCTGTCCAGAGCACCACAGGCTCTTCCACACCTCTGCAACTTATCCCACTATTCCCTGTCCTGGAAGACACTTCAGGAGCTCCCTTTCCCCACATCACTTCTCCATGGCTAACCCCTACACATTCTTCATGACTCAGAATGTCTAAGAAATGACCTCCTCCAGGAAACCATTCCTGACTACCCTCTCTCCCAGGTGAGGTGCCCTCCTCTGTGCTCCCAAAGTACCCTGGCATCCCTCCTCCACCAGGTGGTTCTCAGCACACACATGCCCCACTCTCCACTAGACCATAACCTGAGGCAGGAGCTGCATTTGCTTCTCCAGCACCTAACACAATACTCAACACATTAAGTCAGACTGAAAAATTGTCACTCACTAGTTACCTTCAGATCCAACAAACATACAGTGTATCATTTCAACAAAATATTTTAAAATATGTAGACACTATGAATATGACAGCATAATATCAGCAATACTAAGGGGACATGTCCACAGATCACAGCAAAAAGCTTTACTACACACCTAGTCTTTAAATAAAGAGCTTAAGATGCATGATGGGATTAGGAACTGCCAGGCACTCCCCACTTCAGGAGTCCCTTTAGAGAGGTGTGATGACATCACCAATATGGCAGCTGGCCATGGTGGCTCTGGGTATAAATGGACTTGGTGCATCAGGAGGGAGCACAGATCCACGAAGTACAGGGGGAGAAGAGGAGAGTGCTGACGAAGGTGGTGGCCAACAGGAGGCTGGAAAAAAGGAAAATCCCTCCCCCCGGGAAGCCTCAAAAGCACCCACAGGAGTCCCCAGGTACTTATCTTTGGGAAGTGAATACAAAGTAACTTCAGGAGACTCTGCCTGAGATGCTACTGGGGCACCCAAGACTGGAGATTGGTGGGCTGTCAACAGATGGCTAGATGGCAACTCTGAGCCTCACTGAACTCACAGTATCAGATTCACACTGGATGGTTAGTAACAGCACCCATGGGCAGGGAACTGAGATAAGAAGGCAACCAGCTAGCACAGGAAGAACTGATACTAGCCTGCAGAAGCATATGTGTTACCCAGACTTGAAGCAAAGGAAGTGGGTATCCAGGTAAAGAGGGGGAACAGGAGAAAATTAGGAAAAGTTTCACTAGAAAAACAGCTGTCAAAAAATAGATAGCGTTTCAAAAGAGACTCAAGATTGAACATTTCAGGCAACATTTCAGGAAAATGTCTGTTTGTTAACCTGAGCTGGAGTTGGGACTGACGGTAAAGTGATGCTGCTTCCTTCCACTAACCAGCATTACTAATTTACAAACACCCTTTCTTAACTCTGCCCAAATGCTTACCCTCATTAACAAATGGCCCACATTCCGCAATCAGAAAAATTCAGTGAGCCACAGGGATTAGTTTCATCTGCTTGTTGTCCTTCCCCATCTTCTACCCACCTGAAAGGAGACAGGAATGAACTCTACTCCTCCTCCTTAGGCGACAGCACCCCCACCCAGCCACACAAGGAACCCAGAATTATTACTCAATGGCTCCTCCCTCACTGCACCACTGACCATCAAACTGGGGGACAGGCCACCAAGTCAAGTCCTCTTTCATGTTTTGAGAAATCCTTCAACTCTGGCCTCTTCTGTCCAGTGCCACAGCGTCTACTCTACTTCCTTACTCATCATCTTCCACACTCACTGTTGCAACAGCCTTTTGTCCTCCTGCTACCTCCACATCCTGGCTGCATCCACTTCACCAGATTTATCTTCCTAAAATCAGCAATCTTACCACAATTGCCTCGTCAAAAACCTTCCATGTGGCCGGTTGCAGTGGCTTACGCCTGTAATCCCAGCACTTTGGGAGGCCAAGGCAGGTGGATCACGCTGAGGTCAGGAGTGTGAGAGCAGCCTGGCCAACGTGGCGAAACCCCATCTCTACTAAAAATACAAAAATTAGCTGGGCGTGGTAGCGGGCACCTGTAATCCCAGCTACTCGGGAGGCTGAGGTGGGAGAATCGGTTGAACCCGGGCCATGGGGACAGAGGTTGCAGTGAGCCAAGATCTCACTTCACTCCAGCCTGGGCAAAAGAGTAAAACTCCGTCTCAAAAAAATTAAAAAAAAATTTTATAAAACCTTCCACATTCCCATTTTTTAGGAGATACAACCCAAACTCCTTAGTGTGACACTCAGGACACAATGACTCACGATCCAACCTAGCCTTTTTGGTTTCTGCCCTCAACACTCTCCTTCCCACTGGACCAAGTGCTCTCTTATTCCCGCCCATCTTCCCCCAAAGCCTTCCCACTGGGGGGCCCAACACAATCCTGCTTGCCCTTTGAAACCTAGTTCAAATACCATCTCTCCTTTCAAGTCTTTGCTGGCCCCTAAACAAGGGAAGCCAATCATCCCTGTTTGTACCTGTTGTCTTAGTGCAATTACTGAAAGCACACATTGGCTCAGAGTGCCCTGCTTTCAATGATAAATTAGATGACCTTCCGACCTAAAACCTACCCTCACCCAAAGACAGAAATAGTACCGTGACTTGTGTTCAGTGTTTTGCTTGACGTTGTGCTCCTCAAGTATAATAACTGTCTGGTTTTAGTGTGTATATCCAGCATTTAAAGACTGTTAGCACCTGACAGGGGTTCAGTGAACATCGGTGGAAAGAAAGAAGAAATCTCAGCTGGGAGCAGTGGCGCACGCGTATAATCCCAGCACTTTGGAAGGCCCAGGAGGAGGGATCACCTGAGGTCAGGAGTTTGAGACCAGCCTGACCAACATGGAGAAACCTCGTCTCTACTAAAAATAAAAAAAATTGGATAAGCATGGTGGTACATGCCTGTAATCCCAGCTACTCGGGAGGCAGAAGCAGGAGAATTGCTGCAACCCAGGAGACGGAGACTGCAGTGAGCCGAGATGACAAGAGCAAAACTCCATCCCCCACCATAAAAAAAAAAAAAAAAGTTTAAAAAGCTATGAACATTTGGCCAGGCGCAGTGGCTCATGCCTGTAATCCCAGCACTTTGGGAGGCCAAGGCGGCCAGATCACGAGGTCAAGAGATCGAGACCATCCTGGCCAACATGGGGAAACCCCATCTCTACTAAAAATACAAAAATTAGCTGGACATGGTGGCATGCGCCTGTAATCCCAGCTACTTGGGAGGCTGAGACAGGAGAATTGCTTCAACCTGGGAGGCGGAGGTTGCAGTGAGCCGAGATCGCACCACTGCACTCCAGCCTGGGCAACAGAGTAAGACTCTGTCTCAAAAAAAGAAAAAAGAAAGCTATGAACATTTAACCTTATAACTGTATTTACTGAGTGACTTTTAATATAATGTTAAATATAATGCATCAAATTATATATGCAAATTACCAATTTCTATAACTACATAATAGCAATGTAATCAACTTTACAAAAAACATTCAAAACTGTTATTTTCCAGCAAAAGTAAAACTACTGGAAAAATTATTTTCTGAAAAGTGATTTTTCTTGTTTTCTTTGGAAACAGGGTCTGTCACCCAGGCTGCAGTGCAGTGGCATGATCAGAGCTCACTGAAGCCTCAACCTTCTAGACTCAAGTGATCCTCCCACCTCAGCCTCCAGAATAACTTGGGACCACAGGCAGGCACCACCATGCCCAGCTAACTATTTATATTTTTATTTTTGTAGAGACAGGGTCTCCCGGTGTTACACGGGCTGAAAAGTGATTTTTAGTAAACTTTTATTTCATATGAGAAAAATTTTTTTTTTTTTTCTGAGATGGAGTTTCACTCTTCTTGCCCCGGCTGGAGTACAATGGCGCGATCTCGGCTCATGCAACCTCTGCCTCTTGGGTTCAAGCGATTCTCCTTCCTCAGCCTCCCAAGTAGCTGAGATTACAAGCGCCTGCCACCAAACCCAGCTAATATTTTGTTATTTTTAGTAGAGACAGGGTTTCACCATGTTGGCCAGGCTGGTCTTGAACTCCTGACCTCAGGTGATACACCCACCTCGGCCTCCCAAAGTGCTGGGATTACAGGCATGAGACACTGCGCCAGGCCTCATATGAGAAAAATTTTAACTTAATTAGCTGCTAGATATTCATTATTGGTGAGTTGAATAACCTTAATTGAATTAAATAATAAAACATAAGTGATTTTCATTCAATTCTTAAATCCTTATATTTGAGGGCCAAATATAAGCAAGTCACAAGGCACCCAATGGTAGCCCATAAGTATGTGAAGGTAACCAACCAAGATGACTTCAAGATCAAGCAACTGACAAGAGAGAAAGTCCTCCAATCACAGCCATCTCTATATTATAAATTTGTTGGATTGACCTTGAATATATTCTGTACATCTTCCATGAACTCATTATCAATGTTGCTAGTGTAATACGCAAGAAAACCCAATGAGAGAAATTCAAATATTAAGAAATAAGCTTTTGCTGATTGAGCTTTAAAGGGCCACACACCATCATAATATCTAAGATGCTTGTGCTCCCCAGTAACCAGTTTTTGCCTCCAATGAGGATGCAAGTCCTAACTTCTATGCTCCCGAATTTATCATACTAGCACCTAAAAAACACAAATTTAAAAATCAGTTTACCCAAGAAAACCTCCATGCCACAGCTACCATGAGAGCTTCTCTACCATCATCATTCATTCATTGGGTACTTCTAAAGAAAAAGATTTCCATATAATTAGCCCTTCTCCCAAAAGAAACTTCCTCTCCCCCAACCTCCCCCTCATCCCCCTCCCCTCATCTCAAGAAAAGCCCAGATCTTTAGAGCTAGAAGAACACTGAGGGCTAATCCAGCACCTCCTTCTTCAGATAAGGAGATAAGGGAACTGAAAGAGCCCTCTGAGGTTGACAGACTTGATCAATCAAGGTCAACAGTCATGGGAAGGACCTTGTCTGTCTTGTTCACTGTTGTACCTCCAGGCTATTATAGGGCTTGGCACCTAGTCAGCTGTTTACACATATAAGTGATGAATAAAGGGAAGAACCAGGTTACCTAAAACCTAGCCTGGTACTTTTCCAACTATATCACTTTGCCCCTTTTTTTTTTGAGACGGAGTCTTGCTCTGTCACCCAGGCTGGAGTGCAGTGGCATAATCTTGGCTCACCGCAAGCTCCGCCTCCCGGGTTCACGCCATTCTCCTGCCTCAGCCTCCTGAGTAGCTGGGACTACAGGTGCCAGCCACCATGCCCGGCTAATTTTTTTGTATTTTTAGTAGAGACGGGGTTTCATCGTGTTAGCCAGGATGGTCTCAATCTCCTGAACTCATGATCCGCCCGCCTCGGTCTCCCAAAGTACTTTGTCCCTCTTAACTGCCCCAGAATATCAAATAATGGCCATAAAACTCTCAATATCAAATATGGCCACAGAGACTATCAGACTCTTCTTAAATACGTGAAAAGCTCCCTAGCTGAAATAAGCCATTTGCACACCCAGTAAAATTGAAGAACAGGGTCTTATGAACTTGAGGTTAGAGTTCTTCAAGCCCATTTACAGGAAGCGACTTTCTACAAATAAGTCAAGGGTATCCAGTCTACAACATACTACTTCTTACTTGCTTACACTTACTAGAGCTCCTTTTTAGAGTTCTTGTACACAGGTCATATCTTCCTAATCAGACTGAGAACCGTAAAGAGGCAAAACTATGTCTTCTTTAAAGCACCTACCAAGTTTGAGCACAAAGTAAATACTCAATAAATGCTTGCTCAGTTTATAGCAATGGAAGTGGTACACTGTGAGGGACAAAAGTACATTTGGCATGAACAAAGAATTCTATTTGTATTTTGCTCATCAACTAGGACTAGTACAGTACCTAGCATGTAACAGAAGCCTAATAATGAATGAAGAAAAATAAATGAATGATATTGCAAAAACTGAGATGTTATTAAGCAACATCTTTTCTGAAGCCTTTCATTCATTCAACAAATATTTATTTACCAAGTATCTGTGTGCTAGGCTCTCTGCTACTCTGAAACTTCCACAGAGTTTCACTCACAGAAACCTAACTTCCCTGCCCACTGGCTAATGCATCTCAACCCAACCGTTCATCTAGTAGGCAGTGAGCATAGCTGGGATGACCATTTGTCAAAGTATGTCCGAAACAGTCCCAGTTTACACCTATTATCCCAGTGTTAATTAATAATAGCACTGCTCAACAATGCCCTGATCTAGAGAATTACATGGCCCTAAGCACAGCAAATCTCCCACAAACAGATCGGGATTCAAACACTTCACTCTACAGTCTTGGGACCCTCAATGCAAGGGACAGGCTGTACGCAAGGGTTTGGACAGCCCGGCTTGCTCTCTTGTCCCTCTGTCATGTAAAGGAGCTGTAGTTAGTTTTTGTTTTATTTTAAGGCCCACATTTAAAGTATAGTATTCCTTGTCAGGAGATTCCTGGCATTAAAGAGATGGACGGGAATCTTAACCGCCTCCTCCAGATCATCCACTATTGCATCATTTGAAACCAAAGCCTTCTAAAGGCAGCGACTCGTACAATTCAAGTCAGGTAAGATGGCAGCAACAGCAGCTGTGCGTGCTGGCTGCTGCTGGAGCCTCGGTCTCAACTTCAAGAGCAGGGAGAGCGCTGTCTCTGGAGTTGCCAGGTGCTGAAAGGAACAGTCAATAAATCAACAGGTCCGGCGCGCTAGCCCCGCGGTGCTCAGGCCCGGATGCGCCACGACTGGAGGAAGTGGCTAATTACTCACAGTTGAAACTAAAGGAGGCTGGAGCCGGTTCTCAAAGCGGTTTCCCTCCGGCAACCACCGACTCTGAGGACCTGCTACGGGAAATGTCCGGGCCCGGTGGAGCGAGAGAGAAGCACCACAGCCTGGGCTGCGGCTCCGGCCCTCCAGCCCCAGCCCCTGGCAGCCCTGCCCTGCTGTCACGGCAGGTACCCCTCTACTCATTCTTCCTCCGGCTGCCCCCTCTTTTCATCAATCGTAAGCCTTTCGGTTCTGCCACCAGGGAACTTCCATAGAAGGTGAGATTCCCAGGTCGGGAGATGATTCCACGAACAGCCAGAGGGCTAGTGCCGGGACTTCAGGGTCAGACTAAGTAAAGCTCAGGCGTCGCTGGGCCGGCTCGGAACAACTCAGAGCTGCAGGTCCTACGCTCCCGCGCCCTCACGCCCATCCAAGTGCCGGCAGGAGGTGGGTCCTCCATCCCCACGACCCACCGGCCGGCGCCCCGAACCTCGGCAGTGCGTCTGCTCGGCGCGCCGCAGGGACCCTCCTAGCTCCAGCCGGGACAGACCTACCAAGGCCGGGCGCCCCCACCCGGAGCCCGCCCGCCCCAGAAAGAGGACCAAGGGGGCGGGGCCTCGGCCGTCCGAGCCGGGCTCACTCTTCTCTCCCGGACTCCTGTCCAGGGTTTCAGGGGCCGGGCCCGCAATCCCCAACGGCTCGTACCTCGTCCGCTTCCAGCTCCGCTCGGCTGCCTACGAGCGCCATGTTCCTCCTCCGGCTGCTGCCACCCAAAAACCAAGCAGGGAACTCAGAGCCGACTCCTGCTCTCGGCTCTGGGCTCAGCCCAGCGCAAGGGAGGGAGAAAGGGGACGGCCCGGCCCTCCCTCCCCGTCTCGGGCGGGGCCTGAGTGCAGCTACTCGATTTCCCCGCCCCTGGAGCCGGCAGGCCCACACCGCATCCATTTCCTCCCTGGACGCCGCGCCGCTGGCCGGGCCACTTGCCCGGCCCCCCGCAGGCTCGCCCTGCCCGCCCACGTGGGCGGAGTCACCTCCCAGATAAAGTTTCCCGGTCTGGCACGCCCCCCGGAGGGTTTCCCAAGGGTTACCTGCCGCTTGTCCTCTGAGGTGGCTGGGCACACCTGGAAAGAAGCTAGAGCGCGCGGAGATGACGAAGCCAAGGTCAAAGCAGCGCCCCACCTGGGGTCCGTGGAAGCATCCACCTGGCCCTTGGTCCGGTTCCAGTCGTTTTTCCTCTCCAGGTGGCCACCGCATCTCGCAGATGGTGTGGCCTGAGGGCAGCCTTGGGTCACGGTCACTGGTCCCCGAGAGGCTTCTGACACACCACCCGCCTGTACAGTAGGTGGAAGGACTCTGTTTGCTTCTGTGTTCAAAAAATTTTAAAAACGCGGGACAGAGATTTATACATCTTGGAACTCCTCTACCTCCCTCTGCCCGGACCGTGTATTCTCTCCATAGCATCCTGTATTTTGTAACTCCAAACATAGTTGTGTAATTCGTGCTTGAACTATAAACTTCATGAAGGTAGAATGCTATCTGTGCTCTTCAAGACTGTATCCCCAACACTTAGAACAGTGTCTTGCACATAGTAGGTGCTCAACATATTTGTTGGCTGAGTTTAAAAATTGAACCTTGGTTCTGACATGTAAAATAACTGGAAAATTAAAAGCTAGATCTTTAAGAATTTGGGAGAGAGAGGTCAGATTTACTTTACATACAGAAAAATGCACCAAGTTAAATGTGTAATTCAATGACAAGTGTTTACAAAACATCCCAATCATAATATAGAACATCCTGAAAAGTTTTCTGTGACCCTTTGCTGTCAACTTCCTACCTCCACTCCCTAGCCTCTGTCAGTCACTGATCTGCTATCAACATTGATTTGCCTTTTCTAGAATTTCATATCAATTTAATTAGAGCATGTGGTCTTTCATGTCTGGCTCGTGAAAGGCTATTTAATAGTCATCCAGTGATAACTGTAAAAACAGCTAATAGTTATTGAGTCCTTACTATGTGCCAGGACTCTACTGAACCTCTTGCATATAGTATTTCATTTATTCTTCATAACCCCATAAAGTAGGCCGCTGTTCTCTTTCAGATGAGTAAACTGAGGCTCAGAGAGTTCAAGTAATATACCTGAGGCCAGACAGCAGTTAAGTAAGTAGGGATGCCAGAATCTGAACCCCAGTAGTCTGACTCTAGGGCCTAACTGATAACCATTGCTTTGTACTGTACTGGCTCTAGTCACCCTCCTTCTCTTTCTTTCTGTGTCAGTAAAGCAGTTGCCTGTACAAGTCCATTACATACATTTTCAGTGAGTCACTTTGCATCCTTAATACTTGCTGTACAATTTTAATGGCTTGGCATGTACTTTTATACTAGAATAATAAAATGGTTTCTACATCAGAAACATTGAAAAAATGGGTTAGATCATGTGATGGTTGCTCAGCTCTCTGAATTGTCTAAAAATCCTTGAATTGTATACTTACAATGGGTGAAACTTGTGATTATGTAAATTATATCTTAGTAAAACTGGTTTTAAAAAACTAGTTGACACAGGGTGTGGTGGCTCACACCTGTATGGGATTACAGTACTGGGAGACTGAGGAAGGAGGCTAGCTTGAATCTGGGAGTTCAAGACTAGCCTGAGCAACATAGCAACATAGCAAGACCCCATTTATAAATAATAATACTTTTTTTTTTTTTTTTGAGAGACAGAGTTTCACTCTCATCGCCCAGGCTGGAGTGCAATGGCGCGATCTTGGATCACTGCAACCTCCGACTGCCGGGTTCCTACGAATCTGTAAATTGCTTAGAAGTAGGCACTATCTTATTCATCAGTGCAGGTACTCAGTAAAAAAGCTCCGGGCACAGTTACTTATGCCTGTAATCCCAACACTTTGAGAGGCCGAGGCAAGCGGATCACGAGGTCAGGAGATCGAGACCAGCCTTACCAACATGGTGAAACCCCGTCTCTACTAAAAATACAAAAATTAGCTGGGCATGGTGGTATGTGCCTGTAATCCTAGCTACTGAGGAGACTGAGGCAAGAGAATTGCTTGAACCCGGAAGGCGGAGGTTGCAGTGAGCCGAGATCACACCATTGCACTCTAGCCTGGCGAAAAGAGTGAAACTACGTCTAAAATAATAATACTTTTAATATTTAGAACACATGCTCTGAACACTTAGAATCAGATGGACTAGAAGAGACATAAGAGTTTGTTTAATTCCAATACCCTTGAAAGTTTCCATTCCTTCCCAGACCCCCCAACCCACTCCTACCTCCTCCTGTGTTTTACTTTCTGAGGTTAGAATTGCTGTCCAGGTCCAGATTCTACTCTGTATTACTCATGCATGGTTCTGTTTTCAAAGTTCATTTGTTCCTAAATTGATAGCACATCTTTTTGACATGAAGCCATTTCGTTGGTAGCTTCTTCTCCCATTTGCTGTTATTCTACCTTTGGAATTTCAACTCTTCAAATTCTGAAGAGATCCAAACAAACTTGGCTGTAATTAGTGACAGAATTATGTTATAATAGGAATCAAGTGTAATTTTTCAAAAATCTATACTTATAATTGAAGCTTGACTGGTGTTTTTGTTGTTGAATTTTTTAGATATCAGGGATCAAATCTGAAGTCCTGTATGTTTTAAATTCATGGCAGGAGATGAGCAACATTCATGTTTCAATTCAAACACTGAATGAATAAATGTGTTCTGGCCACTGGAACGTCTAATCAAATTTGCTTTGCTCAGGGCAGCTGTCAACTTTCTTTGCCCATACATGTGTGATTTTATTATGAATCACAAATATAAAACACTTTTTCTTCAAAGAATAATTAGAATGGATTTGTTTTACACTCCCCTTGCGAGTTTGCTGATAATGTTACACTCTAGCAGTCAGGTGAGATTACTCAGATATTCCATATCGCAAAAGTAATTAGTATAAAGATCAAGCAAGAGGGTATCTGAATCATTTCATTTTGAAGTCACACCTACCGGGAGCTGTTTGGGTTTCAAAATAAATCTAATATTGTAAACAATCTAATCTTTAGTATTCCTGAACATGTTACCTTTAGCTGATAGTTTTTTGCTGGTACTTGATTTAAATGAAAATTGAATCTTCATGATTTGCGTGGTAGGAGAAGCTCAAATCCATGAAATAAGTGCTCATTGTAAATCATGTGTTTGTCAATGGCTTTGTCTCACATTCATGTCTTAGCTCTTCAAGGAAAACTTCCCCTTCTAAAACAGCCCCTCCCTCTCAGTCACACTCTACCACATCCTCCTGCTGCATGTGTAGCTCTGTTCACTACTTGGAACTCTCTTGTTCGTTTGTTTACTGGTTTATGTGTACGTCCCTCAACAACAGCACCCCACACACACTATAATATAAGCTCCATGAGGGAAGGAACCTTGTGTTTTGTGTCTACAGCAAAAACCCCAATGCCCAACACATAATGACTACTTAATAAATGGCTATTGAGTGAATGAATGAAAGTAGAAAAAGTTCATAGTACATTAAGCATTATTGTTTAGACCTAACAGTCTATGTTTTAGCATAATCCAGTAATAATGAGGGAGATTTAAAGAATGCAAATCATGTGTAGTTTAAAATGTAAATTGTTTCCTAGGGTAATGTAACAGGCATGAGGATTATCTTTAAAGCCTCCTTGGTTTTTCAAAATTACATAAGAGCTAAGCACTTAGAGGTCCCTCAGTGACCTAAAGAGGAATAATTCACCTCCCTGGGAGAGGTTTCAATGCTAAGGAGAAAAACCTCATCATTTAGTGGAAGCAGAAATCTTCCCTTCAGAATATCCTTTTCCCAGGCACTTGGGGCTGGGTAAACATTTATTTTGACCCACTTGTTAGTTTTTTGTTAACTTTTTTGAGAGAGAGAGAGAGAGAGAGAGAGATATAAACATTTATATATATATCATATATAAACATTTATATATATATAAACATTTATATATATATATAAACACACACACATCAAAATATATATTTTATATATATAATCTTTCCAATTGCCTTCCTGTTGATTTTCATATCTCTTTAAATTTGATTAATATCATTTCTTCAGACAAAGAAAGTAAAACCCAAAGAAGAGAGCAACAACATGAAGAGTAACTTTAGCAATATGCAATCTCAGGGCAGAGTGTCAAAGATTTAAAAACAAGACCAAGCAGGTATGGAGGTACACCAGTAGTCCCAGCTACTCTGGAGGCTAAGGCATGAGGAGGATAACTTGAGTCCAAGAGTTTGAGTCCAGCCTGGGCAACATATCAAGACCCTCATCTGAAAGGAAGAAAGACAAATTGAAAGAAAGAAAGAGAGAAGGGGAGGAAATACAATTATAAAAGGATACTATGAACAAGGGTACATCAACAAATTAGAAAACCTAGGTCAGTGTTTTGTACATAGAAAGCTACAAAACATTGCTGAAAAAAATTAAAGAAGACCTAAACAAATGGAAAGACATCCTATGTTCATGAACTGGAAGACTTAATATTAAGCTAATAACAAAATTCATATGGAATTGCAAAGGGCCTTGATGGAATTGCAAAGGGCCTTGAATAGCCAAAACAAATGATATGGTTTGGCTGTGTCCCCACCCAAATATCATCTTGAATTGTAGTTCCCATAATCCCCACATGTTGTGGGAGGGACCAGGTGGAGATAATTGAATCCTGGGTGTAGTTTCCCCATCCTGTTCTCATGATAGTGAGTTAGTTCTCACAAGAGCTGATTTTTAGTTTGTTTTGAAACGGAGTCTCACACTGTCATCTGGGCTGGTGTGCAGTGCTGCAATCTCAGCTCACTGCAACCTCCACCTTCTGGGTTCAAGCGATTCTCCTGCCTCAGCCTCCCAAGTAGCTAGGATTATGGGGTTATAGGCACCTGTCACCACGCCCGGCTAGTTTTTTTTTTTTTTTTTTAGTAGAGACAGGGTTTCACTATGTTGGCCAGGCTGGTCTCAAACTCTTGACCTTGTGATCTGCCTGCCTTGGCCTCTCAAAGTGCTGGGATTACAGGTGTGAGCCACCGCGCCTGGTCAACCTGATTGTTTTATGAGGGGCTTCGCCCTTTGCTGCGCATCATTCTTCTTGCTGCCTCCATGTGAAGAAGGACATGTTTATTTCCCCTTCCACCATGATTGTACGTTTGCTGAGGCCTCCCTGGCCCTGTAAAACTGTGAGTCAATTAAACCTCTTTCCTTTATAAATTACCCAGTCTCAGGTATGTCCTTATAGCAGCATGAGAACAGACTAATACAGTAAATTTGTACCATGTAGTGTGGTGCTGCTGTAAAGATATCTGAAAATGTGGAAGCAACTTTGGAACTGGGTAATAAGCAGAGGTTGGAACAGTTTAGATGGCTCAGAAGACAGGAAAATATGGAAAAGTTTGGAACTTCCTAGAGCTTTGTTGAATGGCTTTGACTGAAATGCTGATAGTGATACAGATAATAAAGTTCACGTAGAGGTGGTCTCAGATGGAGATGAGGAACTTTTTGGGAACTGGAGTAAAGGTCACTCTTGCTATGCAAAGAGACTGGTGGCATTTTGCCCCTACCCTAGAGATCTGTGGAACTTTGAACTTGGGAGAGATAATTTAGAATATGTGGCAGAAGAAATTTTTAAGCAGCAGAGTCTAAGAAGAAACAGAGCATAAAAATTTGAAAAATTTGAAGCCTGACAATACAGCAGAAAAGAAAAACCCATTTTCTGGAGAGAAATTCAATCCAGCCACAGAAATTTGCATAAGCAATGAGGAGCCAAAAGCTAATCACCAAGGCAATGGGAAAAATGTCTCCAGGGCATGTCAGAGCCCTTCACAGCAGTCCTTCTCATCACAGGCCCAGAGACCAAGGAGGGAAAAATGGTCTCCTGGGTCGGGTCCAGGGCCCCCCTGCTGTGTGCCTGACTTGGTGCACTTCCAGCCATTCCAGTCATGGCTAAAAGGAGCCAAGGTACAGCTCGGGCCATGGCTTCAGAGGGTGCAAGCCCCAAGCCTTGGCAGCTTCCACATGGTGTTGGGCCTGCAGGTGCACAGAAGACAAGAATTGACGTTTGGAAGCTTCTGCCTAGATTTCAGAGGATGTATGACAATGCCTGAATGTCAAGGCAGAAGTTTGCTGCAAGGCTGGAGCCCTCATGGAGAACCTCTGCTAGAGCAGTCCGCAAGGGAAATGTGGGGTCAGAACCCTCACACGGAGTCCCCACTGGGGCACTGGCTAGTAGAGCTGTGAGAAGAAGGCCACCATCCTCCAGAATCTGGAATGGCAGATCCACTGACAGCTTGCGCCATGAGCCTGAAAAAGCCACAGACATTCAATGCCAGCCTGTGAAAGCAGCCAGGAGGGAGGCTGTACCCTGCAAAGTTATAGGGGCAGAGTTGCCCAAGGCCATGAGCGCCTACCTCTGGCATCAGTCTGCCCTGGATGTAAGACGTGGAGTAAAAGGAGATCATTTTGGAACTTTAAGGTTTAATGACTGCCCTATTGAATTTTGGACTTGCATGGGGCTTGTAGCCCCTTTGTTTTGGCCATTTTCTCCCATTTGAAATAGGTGTATTTACCCAATGCCTGTAATCCCATTGTATCTGGGAAGTAATTAATTTGTTTTTGATATTACAGGCTCATAGGCAGAAGGGACTTTTCTTGTTTCAGATGAGACTTTTGGCTGGAACTTTTGAGTTAATGCTGGAATGACTTAAGATTTTAGGGGACTGTTGGAAAGGCACTATTGTGTTTTGAAATGTGAGGACATGAGATTTGGAAGGGGCCAGGGATGGAGTGATATGATTTGACTGTGTCCCCACTCAAATCTTATCTTGAATTATAATTTCCATAATCCCCATGTGTCATGAGTGGGACCAGGTGGAGAAAATTGAATGCTGGGGCAATTTCCCCCATCCTGTTCTCATGATAGTGAGTTCTCACAAGATCTGATGACTTTATAAGGGGCCTCCCCTTTCACTGGGCATTCATTCTTCTTCTCTTTGCTGCCACCATGTGAAGATGGATGTGTTTGCTTCCCCTTCCACCATGATTGTAAGTTTCCTGAGGCCTCCCCAGCCCTGCAAAAGTGTAAGTCAATTCAACCTCTTTCCTTTATAAATTACCCAGTCTCAGGTATGTCCTTATAGCAGTACAAGAATGGACAAATACAACAATCATGAAAAAGAATAATGAAGTTGGAGAACTCATATTTTCTGATTTCAAAACATACTACAAAGCTGTAGTCATCAAAACACTGTGGTGTTGGCATAGAGATTGACATATAGACCAATGAAATAGAATTGAGGGTCCAATTGATTTTTGACAAGCATGCCAACACCATTTAATGGAGAAAGAATAGTCTTTTCAACAAATGGTACAGGGACAATTGGACATTTACATCAAAAGAATGAAGTTGGACCACTAACAACAACATACATAAACATTAACTCAAAATGGATCAAAGATCTAAAAGTAAATGCTTAAATTATAATACCCTAAGAAGAAAACACAGGGGTATATCTTCAGGACCTTGGATTTCACAACAACTTCTTAGGTATGACACCAAAAGCACAAGCAACAAAGAAAAAATAAATTGGACCTAATCAAAATTTAAAACTGGGCATAATGGCTGACACCTATAATTCCAACACTTTGGGAGGCTGAGGCAGGATGACTGCTTGAGCAGAAGAGTTTCAGACCAGTCTGGACAATATAGCAAGATACTGTCTCTACAAAAAAATTTTAAAAATTAATTATTCATGGGCCAGACACGGTGGCTCACATCTGTAATCCCAACACTTTGGGAGGCCAAGGTGGATGGATCACAAGGTCAGGAGATCAAGACCACCCTGGCTAACATGGTGAAATCCCGTCTCTACTAAAAAAAATACAGAAAAATTAGCCAGGCATGGTGGCGGGCACCTGTACTCCCAGCTACTCAGGAGGCTGAAGCAGGAGAATGGCGTGAACCTAGGAGATGGAGCTTGCAGTGAGCCAAGATCGTGCCACTGCACTCCAGCCTGGGCGACAAAGAGAGACTCCATCTCAGAAAAAAAAACAAAAAGTAATCATTCATGGCGGTAAGTGCCTGCAGTCCAGCTATTGGGAGGAACATATGAGCCCAGGTTTTCAAGGTTACAGTGAGCTATGATTGTGCCACTGCACTCCAGGATAGGTGACAGAACAAGACCCTGTCTCAAAAAAATAAAATAAAATAAAGTTTTAAAACTTTAGTACATCAAAGAACACTACCTAGAAAGTGAACAGAAAGACTATCAAATGGCAAAAATAACTTCCAAGCCAGTGCAGTGGCTCACACCAATAGTCCCAGCTACTCATGAGGCTAAGTTGAGAGAATTGCTTGAGCCCCAAAGTTTGAGTCTAGCCTGGGCAATATAGTGAGATTCCTGGCTCTAAAATAAATACAATAAAATAAAAATTTGTTTAAGTTATTTACAAACCATACATCTGATAAAGATCTAATATCTGAAATTTTTTTTTAGCTTTTACAACTGGACAACAAATAGACAACCCAATTCAAAAACAAGATAGAACATGAATAGACATTTCTCCAAAGAAGCTATACATGGCTAACAAGCACATGAAAAAGTGTTCTATGAAGTTATGTCCCTCACAATATGGATGGCACTGGAGGCTGTGGTCCTATGCAAATTAATGCAGGAACAGAAAACCAAAAACTTCATGTTCTCACTTATAAATGTAAGCTAAACATTGAGTATACATGGACACAAAGACGAGAACAATAGACACCAGGGCCTACTTGAGGGTGGAGGGTGAGAGGATGGTGAGGATTGAAAATCTACCTATCAGCTGCGGCCGGGCGCGGTGGCTCAAGCCTGTAATCCCAGCACTTTGGGAGGCCGAGACGGGCGGATCACGATGTCAGGAGATCGAGACCATCCTGGTTAACACGGTGAAACCCCATCTCTACTAAAAAAATACAAAAAACTAGGCAGGCGCCTGTAGTCCCAGCTACTCAGGACGCTGAGGCAGAAGAATGGCGTAAACCCGGGAGGTGGAGCTTGCAGTGAGCTGAGATCCGGCCACTGCACTCCAGCCCCGGTGACAGAGCGAGTCTCTGTCTCAAAAAAAAAAAAAAAGGAGGAAAATCTACCTATCAGGTACTATGCTTATTACCCGGATGACTAAATAATCCGTATACAGAACACCCATGACACACAATTTACCCATTGTATTAGTTCTTTCCATGCAGCTAATAAAGACATACCAGAGACTGGGCAATTTCCAAAAGAAAGACGTCTAACTGGACTCACACTTCCATGTGGCTGGGGAGGCCTCACATTCATGGCAGAAGGCAAGGAGGAGCAAGTCATGTCTTACGTGGATGGCAGCAGGCAAACAGAGAGCTTGTGCAGAGAAACTCCCATTTTTGAAACCATCAGATCTCATAAGACTCATTTACTGTCACGAAAATAGTGTAGGAAAGACCCGCCCCCATTATTCAATCACCTCCCACTGGGTTCCTCCCATAACACGCTGGAATTGTGAGAGTTACAATTCAAGATGAGATTTGGGTGGGGACATAGCCAAACGATATTATTCTGCCCCTGGCTCCTCCCAAATCTCATGTTCTCACATTTCAACATGGCTTCCCAACAGTCCCCCAAAGTCTTAACTCATTTCAGCATTAACTCAAAAGTCCACAGTACAGTGTCTCATCTGAGACAAGGCAAGTCCCTTCCTCATATGAGCCTGTAAAATCAAAAGGAAGGGGCCACGTGTGGTGGCTTATGTCTGTAATCCCAGCACTTTGGGAGGCCAAGGCAGGCGGATCACCTGAGGTCAGGAGTTTGAGAGCAGCCTGACCAACATAGAGAAACCCCATCCCTACTAAAACTACAAAATTAGCTGGGTGTGGTAGTGCATGCCTATAATCCCAGCTACTGGGGAGGCTGAGGCCCGAGAATCACTTGAACCTAGGAGGCGGAGGGTGCAGTGAGCCGAGATCATGCCATTGCACTCCAGCCTGGGCAACAAGAGCAAAACTCCGTCTCAAAAAAAAAAAAAAATCAAAAGCAAGTTAGTTACTTCCTAGATACAATGGGGTACAGGCATTGGGTAAATACAGCCATTCCAAATGGGAAGAATTGGCCAAAACAAAGGGGCTACAAGCCCCATGCAAGTCTGAGACTTAGCGGGACACTCAAATCTTACAGCTCCAAAATGATCTCCTTTCACTCCATGTCTCACATCCAGATCACGCTGATGCAAGAAGTAGGTTCCCATGGTCTCGGACAGCTCCGTCCTGCGGGTTTGCAGGGTACAGCTCTCCTCCTGGCTGCTAAATAAAAGTTGGTAGGAAAAAGAGAAAAAAAAAAGAAAAGATGTTCTAGATTATTAGTCTTTAGAAAAATGCAAACTAAAGCCACAATGAGATAGCATTTCATACCCGTGAGAATGGCTATAATTTTTTTTTTTTTATGAAAAATAAGTGTTGGCAATAATGTAGAGAAATTGGATTCATCATGTGTTGCTGCTGGGAATGTAGAATGGTGTGGCCACTGTGGGTAACACTCTGGTGGTTCTTCAGTTACTTAAACATAGAATTATGATATGACTCAGCAATTCTGCTCCTAGGTATATATCCAAAAGAATTGAAATCAGATATTCAAACAAATACTCATACAGGAATGTTAATAGCACCACTATTCACAAAAGCCAAAAGGGGGGGAAAAAACAAATATTCTTCAACAGATGATTGGATAAACGAATGTGGCATATTCATACAATGGAATCTTTTTCAGCCATAAAATAAAACTGATAACATACTATAAATATGTTTTGAATGAACTTCAAAAACATTATGTAAAGCAAAAGATCACATCTTGCATGATTTCATTTATATGAAATATGCAGAATAGGTAAATTCATTTCTACCTATAAAGGCAGGAAGAAGATTAGTGGTTGCTTGGGCTGGGGGAGAGTGCGAATGAGGAGTGACTATTTAATTAGTATAGAGTCTCTTTTGAGGGTGATGAAAAAAAGTTTTAGAACTTTTAATAGATAAAAAGCAATGGTTACACAACATTGTAAATGTACTAAATGCCTCAGAACTAAATAATTTTAAATGGTTAATTTTATGTTACATTAATTTCCCCTAAATTTAAAAAAAAGACAAACTGGACTTGATTCTATATTTTCAGAAGGGCAACTGTCTTCTCTTCCCAGATCCAGTAACAAGATATAAGGCTACATGGAACCTCCGTGCTTTCAAAACACACCTGCGGCTGGGCGCGGTGGCTCACGCCTGTAATCCCAGCACTTTGGGAGGCTGAGGCAGGCAGATCACCTGAGGTCGGGACTTCAAGACCAGCCTGACCAACATGGAGAAACCCCGTCTCTACTAAAAACACAAAATTAGCCCAGCATGGTGGCACATGCCTGTAATCCCAGCTACTTGGGAGGCTGAGACAGGAGAATCACTTGAACCCGGGAGGTGGAGCTTGCAGTGAGCCAAGATCGTGCCACTGCACCCCAACCTGGGCAACAAGAGCAAAACTCCATCTCAAAAAAAAAAAAAACAAACAAACAAAAAACACTTCCCTACATGTATAAAAAATAACTTCATTCATTTAGCAACCACTCTGTGGAACTGATATTCAGCTCAAACCACTATTATGGATTACACTGGTGCTGAAATGCAGGGATATTTCTGACTGGCTGAGCATTTTTTTGATGCCTGTGCTGTACTGGGGTTAAATACTTGACATCAGCCTGGTCACTTTGTGTCAGGCTCTGTTCTGAGCACTGAGGATACCGTAATGAACAAATCAGACAAAACTCCCAGCCCTCCTGAAGTTTACATGCCAGTGGGAGATGAGAGAAAAGAAACAATGAAAACGTAATTGTAGCATGTTAGCTATAGATAAGTTCTAAGGAGGAAAACAAAATAGAAAAGGGGATAAGAACTGTTAGAAATGATGTTCCCAGTCATGGCAGAGGAGCTCCTATGAGACCAACCCTGCTGCTGGTAACAACTGTAAACTCTGGACCAAAAACAAAACAAAAACCCAAAAGCAACCTGACTGGAGAGAGACCCAAAAAAGGCAGATTCTGAGGGGTTTGAGAGCTTTAGCCTG
This sequence comes from Piliocolobus tephrosceles, assembly GCF_002776525.5. Taxonomy (NCBI): domain Eukaryota; kingdom Metazoa; phylum Chordata; class Mammalia; order Primates; family Cercopithecidae; genus Piliocolobus; species Piliocolobus tephrosceles. Next base: position 64,644,996 of record NC_045447.1, on the reverse strand, counting down.
AGGGCAGCCCCAGGTTTGCACCAAGGCATAGACCAGGTGCAGTTTATTAGTTCAAAGAATCCAAGGACAGAGTTCAGAGAAACCATAGCAGCTGGAAAGTGAGAAGAGAAATCCAGGAAAAGGGAGAGGTAGGGAGAAGTTCCAACTTCTCTGGGTATTAGCCCTTCACTGAACCTGGCTGACGTCTGAACTAGGCACATATGCCAACTCCAAGCTGCCCAGCTAAAGTAAAATAACTGAACTAAAATTCCGCCACTCACTGCAAGGAAAACAGTGTTTACTGTTGTGTTCAGCCAAGGCAACCAACTGATTTAAAAAATAAAAATAAAAAACAATACTATTCAGAGGATCTAAAAGAATCCAACTCAAACTCTGGTATGTTAAAAGCTGTCTTCCTAGGCCGGGAGCAGTGTCTCACGCCTGTAATCCCAGCACTTTGGGAGGCCAAGGCGGGCGGATCACGAGGTCAGGAGATTGAGACCATCCTGGCTAACACGGTGAAACCCTGTCTCTACCAAAAATACAAAAAATTATCCGGGCATGGTGGCGGGTGCCTGTAGTCCCAGCTTACTCGGGAGGCTGAGGCAGGAGAATGGTGTGAACCTGGGAGGCAGAGCTTGCAGTGAGCCGAGATCATGCCACTGCACTCCAGCCTGGACAACAGAGCAAGACTCCATCTCAAAAAAAGAAAAAAAAAGCTATCTTTCTACCTACTGCACCTTACCTCTTTATAATCAATTTAAGTACTCTCTCTTTAAGCTTTGTTAGATGGGAATGAGAAAATTAGCACATCTTTCTGGAAAACACTCTAGCAAAAAGTAATAAGACTTTAACATTGTTTATATCTTTTGATCTTATAATTCCTCTCTAGAATCTTATCTTTGAGAGATAAGCAGAGAAGTATGGGAAGATAAATGTAAGAAATGTAGAGTGGGAATATTTTCCTTTTCCTTTCTACATATCCTAGGTTCTGCCATAATGAAACAGCATTTCACAACCATGAGAATGGCAATGATTTTTAAAAATGGAAAATGAGGCCGGGCACAGGTCCTCATGCCTATAATTTCAGCATTTGGGGAGGTCGAGGCGGAAGGATCACTTGAGGCCACGAGTTCAAGAACAGCCTGGCCAACATGGTGAAACCTCGTCTCTACTAAAAATACAAACTACAAAAATTAGGCATGTTGGCGCATGCCTGTAATCCAAGTTATTTGGGAGATTGAGGCAGGAGAATCGCTTGAACCTGGGAGGCAGAGGTTGCAGTGAGCCGAGATCATGCCACTGCACTCCAGCGACAGAGCGAGGCTCCACCTCAAAAAAATAAAAATGGAAAATCAGTAGTAGCAAGAATGTAAAAAAATTGTCTGGGGCCATATAAAATTAGACTGACAAAAGACAAATGAACAAGAGAAAAACAAGTTTATCAACATGTGCATTGGAACATATATATGTGAGCATTCAGTGATAAAGTCTAACCAAGGGGTGGTTAGAACTTGGGCTTATATCTTAACAAAACAGCAAAAGATTTTTATATAAGTGACCAGACAAAAGAAAAGGACTTTGGACTTCTAGGGGTGAGAAACTGTGGAAAGGTAGATACAGGAGGAAAATAATGGAAGTTAAAGGGTAGTTGGTAAAAGTTGTTATGATTCCTCCGATGCCCCCTCTGGGCTGATTAGAACCTACAGTTGACTCCAGTGATTAACTTTTTAATTCTTTTTTAGAGACAGGATCTTGCTCTTTCCCCCAGTTTGGAGTGCAGTGGCACAACTGTAGTGCACTGTACCCTCGAACTTCTGGACCTGAGTGATGCTCCCACCTCAGCCCTCCAAAGTGCTGGGATTACAAGCATGGGCCATCCTCCTCACTCAGCCTCCAGTGATTAACTTTTATCCTTCCTGGGACAAAGGGACACCTTTACACATTTACGTCTTGCATTTGGGTAAATAAAGGAAGGGCAGAGAACTTTTTTGTGTCTGCTTCCTCTCAATTGCTTTCAGCTCAAAATAATCTTCCAGTCAAAGTGGCATATTTTGGGGTTGCATATTCTGCTACTCTTCAAATTTTTAATCATAGCACTGTTTTTAATATGTAAAATTGCATATTATCTATGAGATAGGGAAAGATTTAAAATTTTCATAAAATGCCATGTTGGAAAGGCTTATTGTTGATATTGAGTTGTTTGTTGTTGTTGTTGTTCTTGTTGTTTTTGAGACATGGTCTCACTCTGTCAACCAGACTGGAGTGCAGTGGCACGAACACAGCTCAGTGCAGCCTCAACCTCCTGGGCTCAAGTGATCATTCCACCTCAGCCTCCCATGTAGCTGGACCACAGACATGAGCTGTCACACCTGGCTAACTTTTTAAATTCTTTCTAGAGATGGGGTCTTGCCCACACCAGTCTTGAACCGCTAGACTCAAGCAATCCTCTCACCTCAGCCTCCCCAAGTGCTGGGATTACAGGTGTGAGCCACTCTGCCCGACCGATACTGAGCTTTTCATTACAACAACTCTAATGAGGGCAATTTAGGAATAATCAACCAGAATTACAAATTTCCTGCAATTCCAGATCTGGGAATTTATCCTACGGATATACTGACATATATGTGAAACTACCTATGTACAAGGTTACTCATTGCAGTCATATTTGTAACAATGCAAATTTGGGAACTACTGAAACCATCCATCAATGAAGGATTGGTGGCCAGATGTGGTAGCTTGTGTCTGTAAGCCCAGCACTTTGGGAGGCTAAGGCGGGCAAATCTCTTGAGCTCCGGAGTTTGAAACCAGCCTGAGCAACATAGTGAGACCAACGTCTCCACAAAAAAATACAAAAAAATTAGCCAGGTATGGTGGCGCAAGACTGCAGTCCCAGCTACTGGGGAGGCTGAGGCATGAGAATCATTTGAACCTAGGCGGTGGACACTGCAGAGAGCCGAGTTGGCCCCACTGCACTCCAGCCTGGGGGACAGAGCAAGACTCCATCTCAAAAGTAAATAAATAAAAATTTAAAAAAATAAAAATAAGGATTCTCTTTAAGTACTAACATTCAATCATCGCCAAGATATACAAAGTAAAACAGGCAAGGCACAGAACAGTATTAACTGTTCCCTATTACTCTGTCTCCCTTCTCCCAAAAGTTTTAGCCAGACACAGGACCATCAGGAGTAGACTGCATTTTCTTTTATTTTTTTTTTTGAGACGGAATCTTGCTCTGTCCCCCAGGCTGGAGTGCAGTGGCAGGTGGCGCGATCTCGGCTCACTGAAAGCTCCGCCTCCCAGGTTCACGCCATTCTCCAGCCTCAGTCTCCCGAGTAACTGGGACTACAGGCGCCCGCCACCATGCCCAGCTAATTTTTTTGTATTTTTAGTAGAGACGGGGTTTCGCTGTGTTAGCCAGGATGGTCTCCATCTCCTGACCTCGTGATCCGCCCGCCTCGGCCTCCCAAAGTGCTGGGATTACAGGCTTGAGCCACCGCACCGGGCCAGACTGCATTTTCTAGTGTCCCTTGCAGCTAAGAGTGGCTATGTGATTGAAGTCTCCTCATTGAGATATGAGTAAAACTATTATGTGGCAGTTTCCAGGTCCCTTCCTTAGAGAGAGGTATTATGTGGCCTTTGTTTCTCCATTGTACACATCCTTCATTGAATACACACCATCCTGCTCCCTGGAAATTAGTTCTTTCATCTTGGTTCATGATTGAACTGGAAGAAACCCAAGTCCTTTTTGGAGTTCACACACATCACAACTCTGGACCACTCTTGGAATTTCGCATGACAGCGATATAACCATCTTTTTTAAACTATTGTTATTTGGGGTTTCAGTTATTTGAAGCTGAACCCAGTCCTATCTCCTACACAAGTATAAATTTTGCAAGACTTATAATATATCTGGCTAAATTGCCTGCAGAAAGATTGTGTCAATTTGCACTGCAACAAGTGCCGTATAAATGTGTACAGAGCTCGTTTTGCTGCACTGTACCATCTCATGGATACCAGATGCCAACTGCCTGCTGGATCTAGAGACAGGTAAAAGGATCCACAAACATGACGTGGATGCCAGGACAGGCAGAGGCACCAGTACCAGCAAGAAGTTTCAGAAATAGAGTAGTTATTAAAAGATCATTTGCAGTGGGAAAATAAATCACTGCAAACTACCAACTACCAGAGGCTTGGAGATTCAGGTCCCTTTCTTGTGACATCTCTTTAGGCAATTTATCATAAATGCTTTTATATGGATGCATCCTAGTTACAACCTGGTTTCCCCTTCCGCTTAGGTCACCCTTTAACTCTCTGTAAGTCCCAGCACCCACACAACCTGCGCAAGTGAAGGACCAGGAATTGTAAACCTCAGTAAAGTCCATCGTGCAGTTAATGTTAATCTGCCTCTGAGTAGACACACCTTGTAAATATTCTCAGAGAAAGGTTCAAAGTACCAAGGGCACTTGAGGAGGACATGGCTTTGCTTCAGTCAGGGAAGATTTCCTGGAAAAGTTAATGCTTAACAGAAGCCAACAAAGAAATGGGTGAAAAACGAAAGAGGAACTAGGATTTCTGCCCAATTGGGAATTTTGGCATTTACAAAACACCATTGAAACACTTACTCAATTATCATCTTCCTCCTGGAAAGACAGAATTTCTTCCCTAGGATGATAAAGAGGACACATTTTCTTTTTTTTTTTTTTTTTCATTTAATTGTCAAAATAGTTTCTTTATTTTATGTTTTAGATTAACTTTTTCCATCTGCTTTTTAATCTTTTCAGTATAATGCCCATTCTTAAAGACCAAGAGATTAAAATTGAACACCAGCATTCATTAGCATCCAGGTCAAAAATATATATTAATATGTGCATTTCTAAAGGTAAAGTCCTAGTTAGCTCATGCTCTTACCTATAGACACAAACACTCATAAAAGGGAATTTGTTAGGAGGCCAAGGTGGGTGGATCACCTGAGGTCAGGATTTGAGACCAGCCTGACCAACATGGTGAAACCCTGTCTCTACTAAAAATACAAAAAAGTAGCCAGGTGTGGTGGTGGGCGCCTGTAATCCCAGCTACTTGGGAGGCTGAGGCAGGAGAATTGCTTGAACCCAGGAGGAGGAGGTTGCAGTGAGCCGAGATCGTGCCACTGCACTCCAGCCTGGGTGTGACAGAGCAAGACTCCATCTCAAAAAAAAAAAAAAAAAAAGGAATTTGTCGTTGCTGAGGTTCATGTTGTCATGCAGACAGAGGTAAGGGCTCCTCTGATAGATGTTCTCATTCCTTTTGATTCTTTACTCTTCATTCTCTTTTCTTCTCTACACTACAAGATTCCACATACGCCTCCTCTGACCTAACTCCTAAAGTTTTTCTGACTTGACCCTTTTCTCATTCCATGTGTTATCTCTCTGGATAATCTTATCCACTACCCTTGTAAACTGTTATCTTTAAGTACAGGATTTTTAAGTCAACTACTCCAGCCAGACCTCCATCCCAGCTCCAAGTCTATTGTTTCCATCAGCCACCCCGACATCTCCTCTCACACTTCTCCTGGTGTATCAAACCTCTCCCAGTAGACTGCGAGAAAACTCAGTCATTGTTGACTCACTCCTCTTCCTCGCCCCCATATTTGATCAATCACTGAGTTCTATCATTTCATCTTTGCAGTGCCTATTCTCTTCATCTGCCCAGAATATGGGCAAGCAAGCCCCAATCACTTCTCACCTGACTTTTCAGGGATCTTGCCAACTCCAATTCCTTGCCTCACCAATGGATGCTTCTCATTAGGGAGGCAAGATGGCACAAAGTGGCCAGGTTCCAACCTGGGTCAAATAGAATCTCTGCTCCCCTGCTTTGTGCCTCCTAGCGAGTCATCTCATCCAGCTAAAACACAACTGCTTTATGTAGAAAATGGGGCAATAACTCATAAAGATGTGGTAAGGAGTACATAAAATAATCTTTGCAAAATGTCCAGTACATACAAGTACTTAATATATTTTACCTGTTTTTCTTTTTGTTTTTGTTTTTGTTTTTTTTTTAGATGGAGTCTTGCTCTGTTGCCCAGGCTGGAGTGCAATGACACAATCTCGGCTCACTGCAACCTCTGACTCCTGGGTTCAAGCAATTCTCCTACCTCAGCCTCCCAAGTAGCTGGGACTATAGGCATGTGCCATCACACCCAGCTCATTTTTTGTATTTTTAGTAAAGTCGGGGTTTCACCATGCTGGCCAGGCTGGTCTCGAACTCCTTACCTCATGATCCGCTCACCTCAACCTCCCCAAGTGCCAGGATTACAGGCATGAGCCACCGTACTTGCCTTTATTTTACCTGTTATAGCATAACTATTAATGTTTAACACATCATGAAGGCTGTATTTATATAAGTTTATATAAATACAAGCTTCACCATGTGCTAGACATCGCTAGTACACACTAGGGGTTTTCGCCTTTGGGGCACATGGAAGACTTCACTTCCTAACCACCTTCCAGTTATGTGGGACCATGTGACTAATTCTAGCAAATGAGCCAAAATGTAGATTGGGTATGAGATTTTGATGAGCTTTTTTCTCCCATTTGATGACCAAGAAGGTCATGTGTTCCAGGTGGCACTTCTACGAGATGGTGGAGGCTCCTCAGCTTGGGTCTCAAGTTGCAATAGACACCAAGTATGAGCAACTCAGATTGGGAAACTGTTACTATCACAGCAAAGCTTAGCAGGTGGTATCCCAACTAATACAGAACATCTCATTTCCTACTGCTCAATCCTGGGGATAGGCCCTAACACGTGTAAGATTTCCTAAAACAAATGAACTAGCAGACACCAAAAGTTCTAGTTATTTGGGGACAAAGTAATGTCAGCAGTTCTCATTTATTTTTCAAAGTTATTACATCTGTATATATTTACTTGTAAGTGATTTTAAAAACCAAATGAGGCTGGCATAAGCAAAATAGGAAACTGATTAACCTACATAAATTAGAAGTCCAAGAGCAGACAAGTATTGGGCATGCTGGATCCAGGGGCTTAAGGTAGATATCAAGGATTCAGTCTCGCCCTTTTCATAGCTCAGGTCTCTTTTCTTCTGTGATAGCCACATTTGCAGACCAAGTCTTCTCTTTTATTGGAAAGATGATTGCCAGTAGTTCCAAGATTACATTGTTTTCCATTAGCTCTTACAAGTTTTCTAACTACAGCACGAAGAGTGATTCTTTCTCCCAACCATCCTGGTAAAAAGTCCTGGGATACAATCTAATTGGACCAAAGTCAGTCATATACCCAGTGCTAAACCAGTAAAAATGACCAGAGAAATAAGATATTCTGATTGGCCACTCTACACCATGTGTCTAGCCCTGACTCACAGGGTAGGGCAATTCACAGTGAAGCCATGTGAACTGAAACAGAGGATTGGAGGTTCCCCAGGGAAATCAAGGAACTACTACCAAAGAAGACAGAATTGACACAGGGTAGGTAAAATGATACATGTTCACTACAGACATTAATACAATGCACCTGGCGATGTTGGTGAACTATGTAATCAGTTAAGAAATTTTGGGCCGGGCGCGGTGGCTCAAGCCTGTAATCCCAGCACTTTGGGAGGCCGAGACGGGCGGATCACGAGGTCAGGAGATCGAGACCATCCTGGCTAACACGGTGAAACCCCGTCTCTACTAAAAACTACAAAAAACTAGCTGGGCGAGGTGGCGGCGCCTGTAGTCCCAGCTACCCGGGAGGCTGAGGCAGGAGAATGGCGTGAACCCGGGAGGCGGAGCTTGCAGTGAGCTGAGATCCGGCCACAGCCCTTCAGCCTGGGTGACAGAGCGAGACTCCGTCTCAAAAAAAAAAAAAAAAAAGAAATTTTATGAAGTCCTTATTATAAGCTTAAAACCTACCATGCCTGCCTGACCTTCAAAGGACCATCTTCCTTCCAAGTATTAGGTTGACGCAAAAGTCAATGCGTTTTTGCACCAAAGAAATACATTGTAAGGTTCAAAATATTCTGCTGGCTGGTCACAGTGGCTCATGCCTGTAATCCCAGCACTTCGGGAGTCTGAGGCTGGCAGATCACTTGAGCTCAGGAGTTTGAAATCAGTATGAACAACATGGTAAAACCCCCATCTCTACAAAAAATACCAAAAAAAAAAAAAAAAAAAAATTTGCTGGGTATGGTGGTGGGTGCCTATGGTCTCAGCTACTTGGGAGGCTGAGGTGGGAGGATCGCTTAAGCCCAAGAGCCAGAGGTTGCAATGAGCCAAGATTGTGCCACTGCACACCAGTCTGGGCGACCGAGCCCGACCCTGGGGAGAAAGAAAGAGAGAGAGAGAAGGAAGGGAAGAAAAATAGCATGCTTTCAGCTATATACCACTCTCATTACCCCCATCCCCACCTTAGTAGATGTCTAAAATTGTACTAGAAAATAATTTTAAGGATCATGGCATAGAATTACATCTGGTTTTCTTTTCTGTTGTTTTGCATGTTTACGTTTTCTTTTGTTTTGTTTTTTGCCTCATGGGTGAAACTCCCACATCAGCCATTCCAGCCTCTACATCTCTCTCCCAAGCGGGTGTTCCTCTTGAGAGTTTCTGGCTTCAGCAGCTCAGCTGATGCAGTAACAGGCACAAAGTTGTATATGAAGAGAATCACTCTCCGTCGAGTTAATCTGCCTCTTTCAGGGAGTTGGGTCTTAAGAGGAGAAACAAACATCAGGAGAAATTGAAATGGGACACTACTCTTTGGCTTGTCCACAACTTGTGCAAGATGAAGGAATTTATGGATAAAACCATCTGCCCACTCAGGGTTTTGAGCTCTTCAAGGACTTAGCATGTGTCTTTTTGATATCTGTCTCCATAGCACCCAGTACCATGAGGGACAAAGAGGTGATGGACTCTGCCCCAGGTTGTTCATAGTCTGGAGAAGTATTAAACTGGCATAGGAGTGACCATAATATAAGATGGAGAATATGAACTGACACTTGAAGCACAGGCAAAGAGTTTTGGGATTTCAAAGAAGAAAGTGATTACAGCTGAATGGATAAGCAATCTTTAACAAGGAGGTAGCATTAACAGAGGTAAGGGAGGGATGGGCAGAGCTGGGGGCAGGAAGTGCCAGGCAGAGGAACCAGTAGTAAAAGAAAACAAAAAGGTGACATTTTCAGCTTAATCACTAGTACCAGAATAGGAGAGGACATTCTTTGTTTGGAAAAATATTTTGGTGAGCTACTAGAATTTAGGGTGAGAACTTCAAATTCATGAACATGGGCCCAAGCAAAGTCATGATCCCTGCACTGTACTTGGTAATACAAGAAAGGGGCTCATGCATAGCTAGATTTGGGGACATATACCCTCCTATGTCACACGGAATACACTAAGCATTTGGAGGAATGGCAAGGAGTTGGGAAGGGGCTGCAAATTTAAAAATTTTTATCATTTCAAAAATGTTATATAAGAATTATACATATGTTATTTTAGGGTATTGACTGTTTTCATTCAGAACAACTTCCTTGTGATTCATCCAAATTCTTGCATGTATCAATAGATCGTTCCACTGTTGCTAAGTAGTATTAGGGGGAATATATCTACCTGGGTTGCTTAACCATTTACCTGTTGAAAGATGTCTGCTTTATCAATTACCCCAGAATAAGAAAAAAGGAGAAGGATGTCTGAGTTATTTTCAATTTTTGACAATTGCAAATAAACCTGCATACAGGTTTTTGTGTAAGTTATAATTTCTCTGGGTTAAATGTCATTGCTGCGTCACATAGTCATTGCATGTCAATTTATAAGAAAGAGCCAAACTGTTCGCCCAAGTATCTGTACTGTTTTAAAATCCTCACCAGCATTTAGCGTTTTCACCATTTTTTACTTTAGCCATTCTGAGAGGTGTGTAGTCATAATTCACTATACTTTTAATTTGCCTTCCTCTGTGGGTAATGCTGCTGGACAGCTTTCCATGTGCTTATTTGCCTCCATAGATCCTATTTGATGAAACATCTGTTCATGTCTTTGCCCCTTTCTAATTGGTTTGTTTGTATTTTTACTTTTGGGTTTTGAGAGTATTCTAGATACTTGTCCTTTGTTGTATATGTTATTTACAAATATACTTTTCCACTCTGTACCTTGCATTTTCACCCTCTTCTCATGGGCTTTTACCAAACAGTTTTTAATTTTCATGATCTCAAATTGATCAAATTGTTTCCATGAATAGTGCTTTCATGGATCATGGATGAAATTATTGCCTAGATTTAGATCCCAAGATATTTTTTCCTATAATTTTTTCTCAATTGTTTATTTTATTTTATTTATTTTTGAGACAGGTTCTCACTCTGTTGCCCAGGCTAGAGTGCAGTGGTGCAATCTCGGCTCACTGCAACTTCCGCCTCCCGGATTTAAGCGATTCTGTACCTCAGCCTCCCAAGTAGCTGGGATTACAGGCGCGAGCCACCATGCCCAGCTAATTTTTGTATTTTTTAGCAGAGACGGGGTTTCGCCACTAGTCTTGAACTCCTGACCTCAGATGATCCACCCACCTCAGCCTCCCAAAGTGCTGAGATTACAGGCATGAACCACCACGCCCAGCCAAGAGTTTCCTTTTTACATTTTTCATGCAAGTTCATGGCACATTTTGTGTTATTTTTTTTTTTTTTTTTTGAGGCAGAGTCTCACTCTGTCGACCGGGATGGAGTACTGTGGCCGGATCTCAGCTCACTGCAAGCTCCGCCTCCCGGGTTCACGCCATTCTCCTGCCTCAGCCTCCCCGAGTAGCTGGGACTACAGGCGCCCGCCACCTCGCCCGGCTAGTTTTTGTATTTTTTAGTAGAGACGGGGTTTCACCGTGTTAGCCAGGATGGTCTCGATCTCCTGACCTCGTGATCCGCCCGTCTCCGCCTCCCAAAGTGCTGGGATTACAGGCTTGAGCCACCGCGCCCGGCTGTGTTAATTTTTGTATTAAGTTGAGTTTTGTTTAAGTCGAGTTTCATTGTCTGATCATGAATGTCTCATTGTTCCAGCCCGTTTGTTGGAAAGGCTATCCTTCTTGCATTGAATTGCTTTCGTACCTTTGTCAAAAACCAATTGAGCGGATTCTTATGGATCTGTTTCTGGGTTCTCTGTCTTGTTCCATTGATCTGTGTATCTAACTCTTCATCAATATACCACGCTATCCTGATTACTTCAGTTATCAAGTCTCAGCATCAGGCAGAGCAATTCCTCCACTCTATTCTTCTTTGTCAATATTGTTTTAGGTATTTGGGAGGCCCATGCCTTTCCATATAAATTTTGGAATAACCTTCTCTCCATCTTCAGAAAGTTTCCTTGGATTTTGACAGAAATTGCGTTAAACCTATAGATCAAATTGGGAAGAATCAACATTTCTGTTATGTTGACTTTTTCAAAATATAATATAGTACGTCTTTCCATTTATTTAGGTTGTCTTTTATTTTTTTAACCGTATTTTGTAGTTTTCAGCGCACAGATCTTGTGCGTGTTTTGTTGAGTGTATACCTAAGTATTTTGTTTTCTTTAGAGCAATCAAATGGTATTGCATTTTATTTTTTTTTATTACAGCAATGCCAGCCTAAGAAGGTATTGCATTTTAAAATTCAGTTTCTTTCTTTTTTTCTTTTTTAGATGGAGTCTCACTCTGTCCCCCAGGCTGGAGTGCGGTGGTGTGATCTCAGCTCACTGCAAGCTCCACCTCACGGGTTCACTCCATTCTCCTGCCTCAGCCTCCTGAGTAGTTGGGATTACAGGCGCCCACGACCACGCCCGGCTAATTTTTTTTATTTTTTTATTTTTTAGTAGAGATGGGTTTCACCATGTTAGCCAGGATGGTCTCCATCTCCTGACCTCGTGATTCGCCAGCCTTGGCCTCCCAAAGTGCTAGGATTACAGGCGTGAGCCACCGCGCCCGGCCTCTCCTTCTGTTCCAGTAAGTATGCCCTTTCTCTCTCTCCCTCCCTTCCTTCCTTCCTTCCTTCCTTCCTTCCTTCCTTCCTTCCTTCCTTCCTTCCTTCCTTTCTTTCTTTCTTTCTTTCTTTCTTTCTTTCTTTCTTTCTTTCTTCTCTCTCTGTTTCTTCTTTCTTTCTTTCCCTCTCTCTCTCTTTTTTTTTCCCTGCTTACTGCAGTGGCTAGAACTTCCAGTACTATGTTGAATGAGAGTGATGAGAGCTGACATCATTGCCTTGTTCCTAATCTTAGAGCAAAAGCATTCAGTATTTCATGATGAAATGCGATCCTAGCTGTAGGATTTTTTTTTTTTTGAGACAGGGTCATGCTCTGTTGCTGAGGTTGGAGTACAGTGCCGTAATCATGGCTCACTGCTACCTCAGCCTCCCAAAAAGCTGGTACTACAGGTGTGTATCACCACACCTGTACAATTTTGTTTATGTTTTGTAGAAACAGGGTCTCACTTTGTTGCCCAGCCTTGCTATAGGTTTTTGTAGATGCTCCTGATCAATTTGAGATAAATCTCTGCATTTCTTTTTTATTTATTTATTTATTTATTTATTTATTTATTATTATTATTTTTTTTTATTATACTTTAAGTTCTAGGGTACATGTGCATAACGTGCAGGTTTGTTACATATGTATACATGTGCCATGTTGGTGTGCTGCACCCATCAACTCGTCAGCACCCATCAATTCATCATTTATATCAGGTATAACTCCCCAATGCAATCCCTCCCCCCTCCCCCCTCCCCATGACAGGCCCCATTGTGTGATGTTCCCCTTCCCGAGTCCAAGTGAGCTCATTGTTCAGTTCCCACCTATGAGTGAGAACATGCGGTGTTTGGTTTTCTCTTCTTGTGATAGTTTGCTAAGAATGATGGTTTCCAGCTGCATCCATGTCCCTACAAAGGATGCAAACTCATCCTTTTTTATGGCTGCATAGTATTCCATGGTGTATATGTGCCACATTTTCTTAATCCAGTCTGTCACTGATGGACATTTGGGTTGATTCCAAGTCTTTGCTATTGTGAATAGTGCCGCAATAAACATACGTGTGCATGTGTCTTTGTAGTAGAATAATTTATAATCCTTTGGGTATATACCCAGTAGTGGGATGGCTGGGTCATATGGTACATCTAGTTCTAGATCTTTGAGGAATTGCCATACTGTTTTCCATAATGGTTGAAGTAGTTTACAATCCCACCAACAGTGTAAAAGTGTTCCTATTTCTCCACATCCTCTCCAACACCTGTTGTTTCCTGATTTTTTTTTTTTTTTTTTTTTTTTTTTTGAGACAGGGTCATGCTCTGTTGCTGAGGTTGGAGTACAGTGCCGTAATCATGACTCACTGCTACCTCAGCCTCCCAAAAAGCTGGTACTACAGGTGTGTATCACCACATCTGTACAATTTTGTTTATGTTTTGTAGAAACAGGGTCTCACTTTGTTGCCCAGCCTTGCTATAGGTTTTTGTAGATGCTCCTGATCAATTTGAGATAAATCTCTCATTTCTAACTTGCTGACACCTTTTTAAAAATCATGAATAGATATTAGATTCTGCGAAATGCTTTCTTTGTGATATGATTATGTGACTTTTCATCTTCAGCTTGTTGATATGGTAGATTAATTACATTAATTGATTTCTAACATTGAGCTGGGCTTATATGATTGGACTAAATCCTACTTGGTTGTGGTGAATAATTCTTCTTATACATTGTTGGTCCATGTACCTTTAAAATTCAGAAACTTATGTGTCATCCTGAACATTTCCCTCTCCCTCTCCCTCTTCCAAACATTGCCATTGCTATGACTTTTACCCCCATTACCCTTCTAGTCAAAGCCTCTACCACCATTCACCTGTTCTACTTCGACAGCCTCCTAACTGTTCCCCCTGCATTAAGTTTTGCTTGCCTCTAGCCATTCTCCACACAGTCAAGGGTATTTTCAAAACACAAATCCAATTTTGATGCTTCTTTTCTTAAAATCCTTCAATGTCTTTATGCCACTCCTAGGTTAAAGGCTCGTATCTTTAATGTGGCCTACAAGCCCCAGTGTGATGTGGCCCCGCTCTGCCTCTTAAGCCTGCTAAGCCCCATTCTGTGCATCTGCACGTGCACCTTCTTGATTCCCTCAGCATCACCTGCCATCCACCTTGGAGCCTTTGTGTGTGTGATGCCCACACACTCTTGCCCTGCTCCTTCATCAGGATGACTCTTTCAACTGACAAATTGCTTTTCCAGGAAAATGCTCCTGGCCCATCTAGCTTGGTCAGGTCCAAGTATTTTTATCATAGTTTCATAATATTTAGCATAGCTTCATAGTATTTAGCATAGCTTGTGGGTTATGCTTATTTGTATGGTTATTTGATTAGTAGTAGTTTCTCCTGAGACTGTAAAAGCTTCATCAGTGCAGGGACTGTATCTGTTTTGCCCAACAAATGTATTTGAATTTGTTTTGCCCAACAAATGGAATCAACTGTCCTACTTAATTAGTTCATCAATATATGTTTACTGACCATTATATATACGTTATCAAGTATATTAGGCCATTCTAGCATTGCTGTAAAGAAATACCTGGCCAGGCGTGGTGGCTCAGGCCTGTAATCTCAACACTTTGGGAGACCAAGGCAGGAGAATCACTTGAGCCTGGAAGTTTGAGACCAGCCATAGTGAGACCCTGTCTCTATAAAACATTTACAAATTAACTGGACTTGGTAGCACATGTCTGTAGTCCCAGCTACTCAGGAGACTGATGTGGGAGGATTGCTTAAGCTGGAGAGTTTGAAGCTACAGTGAGCCATAATCACACCACTACACTCCAGCCTGGGCAACGGAGTGAGACTCTGTCACAAAACAGAAAAGAAAACAAAAAAACAAAGAAATGCCTGAGACTGGGTAAATTATAAAAACAAAAGTTTTAATTGGCTCACAGTTCTGCAGGCTTTACAGGAAGCATAGTGCTAGCATCTGCTTAGCTTCTGGGGAGGCCTCAGGGAGCTGCCAATCATGGTGGAAGGCAAAGCAGGCACATCACACCGTCAGAGTAGGAGGAAGAGAGGGCAAGTGAGAGGTGCCACACACTTTTAAATAACCAGATCTCACGTGAACTCACTCAGCACCAAGTGGATGGCAGTAAACCATTCATGAAGGACACACCCTCACGAAACAAACATCTCCCACCAGGCCCCACCTCCAACAACAGACATTACTTTTTTTTTTTTTTTTTTTGTGAAGGAGTTTAGCTCTTTTTGCCCAGGCTGGAGTGCAATGGCATCATCTTGGCTCACCGCAACCTCTTCCTCCTGGGTTCAAGCAATTCTCCTTCCTCAGTCTCCTGAGTAGCTGGGATTACAGGCGCCTGCCACCGCACCAGACTAATTTTTTGTATTTTTAGTAGAGATGGGGTTTCTCCATCTCTACTAAACCCAGCCACAGGCTGGTCTTGAATTCCCGACCTCAGGTGATCCCACCCACCTCAGCCTCCCAAAGTGCTGGGATTACAGGCATGAACCACCATGACCAGCCTGAGATTATATTTCGACACAAGATTTGGCAAAGACACACAGATCCAAATCATATCATCGGGAGAACAATAACTAAGGAGAGTGAAAACAAGGGGGCACAAGAGAGCAAGAGAGAAAAAAAAAGAGCGAACAAATGCTTACTAGGTACTATTACATACACGTGAAACAATCCTATGCACTATGTCATATAATTTTATTAGGAGTAAGGATATTTTCTGCTAATTTAATTGGTAAAAGAATTACTAAGTAGCTACAGTGCTCAAAGTCATCTCTAGGTGGTAGGATTCAAAATAATTTTTATTTCCTTCTTTTTATTTCTCTCTCTCTCTATAAATACATATATATATATAATTTTTTTTCTTTTTCTTTTTTTTTCTTTTTTGAGCCAAGTTCTCACTATGTTGCTCAGACTGGTCTGGAACTTCCGGGATTAAGTGATCCTCCCACCCCAGCCTCCCAAGAATGGAAGCCACCTTTGCAAAGATGATAGCAGTGAGAGAAATCTAACATAACTGACTCCATCTTGCTTCTAACTTCACAAGCTAACTGTGCTTGCTCATTCCTAAGCATGGGCCAAGCTAATTATGGGAAGAATTTAATTTATAGCTTAACCTTAGAGCAAGGATGATGATAGCCCTTCCTAAAACTACCCTGCTCCTTGTTCAGAGACTGAAATTGCCCTTTGTAAAGTTAATGAAAGGCTATAAGGTTAGAATTATGGTAGAGGCCTGCTAAATTCTGCTAAACCCTAGCATGGTAAAATAATGACTAGTCATTGTCTCCTAACTTATGTAGCTAGAAGTCATGTAGCCAGAAGTCATGTAGCCAGAGGTCACAAGATTTGCAACTTCTCTAATTTCCCCTATAGATAACATCACTGTTGTTAAACCTCAGACTGGTGTTTGCAATATTTTTCAGACTTTGCATTCTGGTGGGCTAACACACCTGGACTCATGACCCACACAAAGGAAATGACTTAACTGGCTCCCCACTCAGAAACTGACTCAGTGCATGGAGACAGTTTCAAACCCCTATGATTTCATCTCTAACCCAAACAGTCAGTCAGCATTCTCCATTCCCTAGTCCCCTGCCCACCAAACTATCATTGAAAAACCTTAGCCTCCGAACTCTTAGGGAGGCAGACTTGAAAAATATCTCCTGTTCTCCTAGCTTGGCTAGCCTTGCAATTATTAAACTCTTTCTCCACTGCAACTCCTACTTTTCTCAGTGTCTTGGCTTTTCTAGGCAGTGGGCAAGAAGAACCCAGTTGGAGTATTACAGTCGCTGGGACAACAGGCATGTGTCACCACACCCAGCCTTCTTTAATTTGTAAGATGAACACATATTATTAGTTTATTCATGAAAAAACTATAGAGCACTCTTGGAAAATGGTCTCACTTTATTCGCCTTTCTTCAAAATACATAAAACAAAATTTAAAAGATACAACAGGCTAGGTGGGGCGGCTCACGCCTGCAATCCCAGCACTTTGGGAGGCCGAGGTGGGCGAATCACCTGAGGTCGCGAGTTCGAGACCAGCCTGACCAACATGGAGAAACCCTGTCTCTACTAAAAATACAAAATTAGCCGGGTGTGGTGCCCCATGCCTGTAATCCCAGGTACTTGGGAGGCTGAGGCAGGAGAATCACTTGAACCCAGGAGGCAGAGCTTGCGGTGAGCCAAGATCTTGCCGTTGCACTCTAGCCTGGGCAACAAAAGCGAAACTCCATCTAAAAGAAAAAAAAGAAGGCTCCGCGCGCGGTGGCTCATGCCTATAATCCCAGCACTTTGGGAGGCCGACGTGGGCAGATCACAAGGTCTGGAGCTGAAGACCAGCCTGACCAACATGATGAAACCCTGTCTCTACTAAAAATACAAAAATTGTGGCCGGGTGCGGTGGCTCAAGCCTGTAATCCCAGCACTTTGGGAGGCCGAGACGGGCGGATCACGAGGTGAGGAGATCAAGACCATCCTGGCTAACACGGTGAAACCCCGTCTCTACTAAAAAATACAAAAACTAGCCAGGCGAGGTGGCGGGCGCCTGTAGTCCCAGCTACTCGGGAGGCTGAGGCAGGAGAATGGTGTAAACCCGGGAGGCGGAGGCTGAGGCAGGAGAATGGCATAAACCCGGAAGGCAGAGCTTGCAGTGAGCTGAGACCCGGCCACTGCACTCCAGCCCGGGCGACAGAGCAAGACTCCGTCTCAAAACAAAACAAAACAAAACAAAAGATATAACAAAAAATTATATTATTAAATATGTTAGTTCTTGAAATGATAGGATATTAAGAATTTATATTTCTAATGATCATTTGTGTCAAAAATACTATATTATGCTTGAATTGTATTGTATAAAAGTCTAACACTATATTACAATTCAGAAACAGCAGAATAATACACACACACACACACACACACACACACACAAACATACAAACACACCCCGTAATTCATTCTGCTGACTGGGATGAGATTGGATAATAGAGTTGTAAATCAGTTAGAAGACTTAATTTGCACTTTATATTATCTATACTGTGTTTATACTATCTACTTGAATATGTATTGTTTTCATGTATTTTTAAATGAAACTACTTTTCAAAAATGCATTTGGAGACAATTTTTTTTTTTTTTTTTTTTTTTTTGAGGCGGAGTCTCGCTCTGTCGCTCAGGCTGGAGTGCTGTGGCGCGATCTCAGCTCACTGCAAGCTCCGCCTCCCGGGTTCACGCCATTCTCCTGCCTCAGCCTCCCGAATATAGCTGGGACTACAGGCCCCTGCCACCACGACCGGCTAATTTTTTGTATTTTTAGTAGAGATGAGGTTTCACTGTGTTAGCCAAGATGGTCTCGATCTCCTGACCTTGTGATCCGCCCACCTTGGCCTTCCAAAGTGCCGGGATTACAAGGGTGAGCCACCGCGCCCGGCCTGGAGACAATTTTTTAGAAAAAACCAAATGAGGCTGGGCGCAGTGGCTCATGCCGGTTATCCTAACACTTTGAGAGGCCAAGGCAGGCAGATTGCCTGAGCTCAGTAGTTCCAGACCAGCTTGGGCAACAGGGTGAAACTCCGTCTCTACTAAAACACAAAAAATTAGCTGGGCGTGGTGGCGTGCGCCTGTAGTCCCAGCTACTCAGGAGGCTGAGGCAGGAGAATTGCTTGAACCTGGGAGGCGGAGGTCAAAGTGAGCTAACATTGTGCCACTGCACTCCAGCCTGGGCTACAGAGTGAGACCCCATCTCAAAAAAAAAAGAAAGAAAACACAAATAACCTGGATCCCTGTCACCTTCCTCCATACCTGCCCCTTGTTATACACATTCATCAACCTTCACAAACACACATAACCACATTGCAGGCTCAAATGGAGCCGTTCTATCATTACACATATGCTATAGGGGAGGAAAAGCTTTATCTCTCTGTCCTCCTAGGGTCTCCCACTGGGGCCCTGGAAATTAAGCTCATAAAAGCCAGATTAACAAGTGAGGCCCCAGACATGGTGGCTCATGCTTGTAATCCTAATGCTTTGGGAGGCCAAGAGGGTCTATCACTTGTGTCCAGGAGTTCAAGACCAGTCTGGGCAACATGGTGAAACTCCATCTCTACTAAAAATACAAAAAATTAGCTGGGCATGGTAGTGCATGCCTATAGTCCCCGCTACTCAGGAGGCTGAAGTGGGAGAATCACCTGAGTCTAGGAGGTCAAGGCTGCAGTAAACCAAGATCACACACCTGTACTCCAGCCTGGGTGAGAGTGAGACTCTGTCTCAAAAATAAATAAATAAATAAATAAATAAATAAGAGAAAAGTTTAATTACATATGTATGCAAAGGAATTTCAGAAAGAAAAGAGACTCAAAGAGGTGGCCAAATAAGTGAGGCTTATTTATCATCTTAGGCTAAACAAATTAAAAGGACTTTGGGGCTTCTGAGTCGGGGAGGCACACTATGGGAGAGAGAGGAGTGGAAACATACAATAAATAAAAGTAGTCTGGTTACGCAGCTAAGAGTCTCAGGTGCCAGAGTACCCTTTCTTCCTGGTACAGAGATACCTTTACAAATAGAAACTTTCTTTATAAATGTAAATGTATTTTACAAAAGGGGAAATGAATACTCCACTCTTAGGCAGTTAGAGGGAGGTAAAGAGCTTTTCTGCATCTGCTGATTCTCAATTGCCTTTAACTTAAAGTAATCTACATGACAAAGCAGCATACTTTGAGAAGGCATATTCTGGCATCTTTCAATGCCAACTTCAAAAACAGTAAGAAAGTGACTTCTGCTTCCCAGTAAGATGGAGTAACAAGGCCCAGGATGACTGACATGACTGAAAAAATAGTGTGTAAACAACGGTTTTCAGACATTGGACATCAGGCAATGCAAGAAAGTATTCCCTGAGAGGTGAGAAACAAACCAAGTGAACCCAGACCTGCCCAAGCTTACTGCCTGGTGAGGGAAACTAGATGAAGCCCAGCCCAGCTGAATTCAGATGGTGGAAATTCAAGGAGGCCAAAGCATCTAGAGTTCACAGGAGAGAGTACTGGAGAGGAGAAAGTTGCAGTGACAGAGAAATCTGGAGATCTGTGAAAGATCCCTCTAGAGTCCCCAGCTAAAATTATTTATCAGCATATGAATGATTAGAGGAAACAGTCCTGGGAGATCACACAGATCTGGTATGTGAATAATTCATCTGCCCAACAGACAGACCAACTCATGGGACATTAAGTGGAGTACTCAGAAGAGCATTCTCTCAGTAGCCGGGCAAAATTAGACCTTCACCAAATCTTGCTCCAGTCCACTTAGCAAAGCTTAAAAGCAAGATCCAGAAGGATACAGACATTTCCAAGTAACAGTGTCCCAGAACAAAACTAGAGAATAATTAAAAGAATATTAAAATATACAGCTGGATATTTTAATATCCAGGATAAAATTCACAGTTTCTGGCATTTTATCAGAAAGTACCAGGCATGCAAAGAAGTAGGAAAACATGACTGTGATGGTTAATTTTATGCGTCAATTTAATTGGCCACAGGGTGTCCCAATGTTTGGTTAAACATTTTTTTTTTTTGTTTTTTGAGAAGGAGTCTCGCTCTGTCGCCCAGGCTGGAGTGCAGTGGCCGGATCTCAGCTCACTGCAAGCTCTGCCTCCCGGGTTTGTGCCATTCTCCTGCCTCAGCCTCCCAAGTAGCTGGGACTACAGACGCCTGCCCACACGCCCGGCTAGTTTTTTTTTTTGTATTTTTTAGTAGAGACAGGGTTTCACCGTGTTAGCCAGGATGGTCTCGATCTCCTGACCTCGTGATCCGCCCATCTCGGCCTCCCAAAGTGCTGGGATTACAGGCTTGAGCCACCGCGCCCGTCCTGAATATTACTCTGAATGTGTCTGTGAGAGCATTTCCGGAAAAACATCAACATTTGAATCTGTAGCCTGAGTAAAGAAGGTTGATCTCCTCAGTGTGAGTGAGCCTCATCCAATTCAGTGAAGGCCTGAATAGACAAAATAGTTGAGTGAGGGAGAATTTCCTCTTACGACGTGACTGTCATCAAGCAAGCACATAGTCTTTCCTTGCCTTTGGGCCCAGACTAGAACGGGAATTTACATCCATCTCTCCTGATTCTCAGGTCTTCAGACTTGGGCTAGAACAATATCACTGGCTCTCCTGAGTCTCCAGCGCCTGCCAACTGCAGATCTTGGGACTCTTCTCTGCCTCTATAAGTGTGTGAGCCAATTGCATAAAGAAATAAATACCCTGTTTTAGCCGGGTGTGGTGGCATGCACCTGTAATCCCAGCTACTCAGGAGGCTGAGGCAGGAGAATCTCTTGAAACCGGTAGAAAGAGGTTATAGTGAACCGAGACCATGCCACTGCACTCTAGCCTAGGCGACAGAGCGAGACTCCGTCTCAAAAATAAATAAATAAATAAATAAATAAATAAATAAATAAATAAATATCCTTCTTAGCTAGTAAGTCTAATAAAATTAAACAGGCAGTGGGCTGGCTGGATCTGGCCCAGAAACTATAATTTGCCAACCCTTGGTATAGGTATAGAGTATGGTTATTTCATATTTACAAATGCTTGGTCATCTTACTGAACTCGCTTGCTCTCTCTGTTTTTGAGACAGGGTCTCATTCTGTCACCCAGGCTAGAGTGCAGTGACACAATCACAGC
>NC_045447.1:64594818-64613404 GCF_002776525.5 Piliocolobus tephrosceles | reverse complement strand
GAAAGTAGTCACGATTTATATATAGGGTTAAACCAAAGTCATCTTGAAAGAAATCAGGCACATTCCTCAGCCCTGGGCTCAACACAAACACCATATATCTCTCAATTTCCTGGGCCCAGTACAAACACCATATATCTCTCAATTTCCTGGGCCCAGTACAAACACATCCCACCATATATCTCAACTTTAGAAAAACACCACCTGGAAAAATCTCTGATAAGGACACAGCCGTTTGTGGTTTTACTGAAAGCGCGGAAACCAATAGAAAACTGCTAAATGTATAACTTAATATGTTAACCAATTGTAATGCTGTAACCTAAAGAATTCCCTTGTTCCTCTGTAATCTTACAAGTCCTGTTTACATCGGGCTATAAAAAGCGAACGCATTGTTCGGGGCCCTCTTGTAAGCTGTGAAGCGGAGGGACCAAGTTCCAACTTGCAGTAAAAGATCCTTGCTGCTTGGCTTTGACTCTGGACTCTGGTGGTCTTCTTTGGGGAACAAACGGTCTGGGCATAACAATCTGATGAGAATTTATGGTTTGTAGGTCATGACTCCCCAAACTCCTTAGATAGGAATCTGGGCAAGATAAGAAAAACTGAGCTTAGTCCTCTGCTTGGATAAGAAAAACAGGACACTTTTCCCATAATTAGGAAGAAAGGAAAGATAAGTTTTAGAGAAGTTGTTTCTAAAAAGCAAGCATGGTTTCACATCCTTTACTAAATGAAGTTAAGGGTTGATGTTTCGCTTTTATTAGGAAATGTCCTAAGCTGGCTAAACATACGTTTGTCAAGCTAAGTCAGACTCAAATTTCTCCTGACTTGCGTTCAGGTTTACAGGCACAATGAGTACAAAGCTCACACCATTAGCACTCAATAGACATTCAATCTTGCATTTGGGAAGCTCTTGGTTAGTAATTACAGAACGAATGAAAGAATAAATCTGTACAACAAACCCCCAGGACACAAGTTTACCTATGTAACAAATCTGCCCTTGTAACCCTGGAAACCAAAAATAAAAATCTAAGACCCCCCCCAACCATCTGAGTGAACTTCCTCCTCAGCCAGGGCCTGGATAAAATTTAACCTGAAGGACTGGTTCAGGCCATGGCCGGAAGTGAGGGTCAGACAGGCCTCATTATACCTCCCAAGCATTAACATCAACAGAGACCTTAAGTCTGATAAGAAGCATTTACAATATATTATCTCTGAAGCCTGCTGCCTTCCTCTGCACAATAAAAACTTTGGTCTCCACAAGTCTTTATCTTGTTTTTCTTTTTTTTTATCTTTTTATTTAAATCTTTTTTTATTTTTTTTTAATCTTTTTTTTTTTTTTTTTGCTGTGGGGGGGGAGGCTGGAGCGAGATGGTATTATCTCAGCTCACTGCAGCCTCCGCCTCCCAGGCTTAAGTGAATCTCCTGCCTCAGCCTCTCGAGTAGCAAAGATTATAGGCATCTACCGGCCGGGCGCGGTGGCTCAAGCCTGTAATCCCAGCACTTTGGGAGGCCGAGACAGGCGGATCACGAGGTCAGGAGATCGAGACCATCCTGGCTAACACGGTGAAACCCCGTCTCTATTAAAAAATACAAAAAACTAGCCGGGCAAGGTGGCGGGTGCCTGTAGTCCCAGCTACTCGGGAGGCTGAGGCAGGAGAATGGCGTAAACCCGGGAGGCGGAGCTTGCAGTGAGCTGAGATCCAGCCACTGTACTCCAGCCTGGGCGACAGAGCCAGATTCCGTCTCAAAAAAAAAAAAAGAAAAAAGAAAAGGCATCTACCACCATGCCCGGCTAATTTTGTATTTTCAGTAGAGACGGGGGTTTCTCCATTTTGGTCAGGCTGGTCTCGAACTCCCAAGGTGATCTGCCCACCTCGGCTTCGTAAAGTGCTAGGATTACAGGCGTGAGCCACCACGCCCAGCCCACAATTCTTCACCTTAACCCAAATATTTCCTTTCTATTGATCCCAGGTCTTTAGATAAACTCAACCAATTGTCAACCAGAAAAATTTTAAATTTACCTGTAATTGGAAAGCCCCACCCTTCAAGTTGTCTCACCTTTCTGAACTAAACCAATGTGTTACTTGAATGTATTTGATTGAAGTCTCATGTCTCCCTGAAATGTATAAAACCGAGCTGCACCCCGACCACCTTGGACACATGTTCTCAGTACCTCCTGAGGGTTGTCTTATGGGCCATCATCCCTCATATTTGGCTCCGAATAAATCTCTTCAAATGTTTTACAGAGTTTGACTCTTTTCGTCAATACCCCTGAACTTAAAAGTTAAAAAAGAAAATTAAAAAAAGAAAAAGGATAAATGAATGAAGAAAAAAACCTTTTAACTTGCCCAGGGAATATATGCACCAATGGCAGGAAGTCAAAAGATAAACCTTTCCAAATTCAAAAGATTTACCTTAACCAACTCCACAGGTTTATTTCTCTCATTATCATCTCTAAAAATTGAGGGAACCAGTGTTTTATTCACTTCCTAAAAGCCTTGAGGAGTCATTTACATTTTAAAAGGCTAAGACCCATTAGGTATTAGTAGATCATTTCTTAATATAAACTAATAAATAACACAATGCAATAGGACTATCTACTGAACTTAATAGCCATGCTAACACTTTGTTACTTGGTTCACCTGGGAAAAATTCAGGAATACAATACAAAATTATTTACAGAGGGATTTGTATTTACTCATTTTTCTTCTTCCTCTTTTTTTTTTTGGAAACCAGTCTCACTCTGACATTCAGACTTCAGTTGCCATGGTAAAACCATAGCTCACTGCCACCTCCACTGGGCGCAGGTGATCTTTCTGCCTCAGCCTCGCAATTAGCTGGGACTACAGGCATTGCACCGCCACGCCCAGCTAATACAGAAGGATTTTAAAACAAACTTTTTCATATTTTTGCTTTGATTATGTCCTTTACTTACTCTCTAGTTTGATTCAGATTCTCCCAATCATTGGTCTCATACAGCCAAATAGGGCAAGAACTTAATTTACAAGATAATAAGAGGTCATATTCAACAGAAAACCCAATCCACCTGTTCTCAGTTGACCTAGGTTGCTACCATGGAAACGGATAAACCCACAGATACAAATAAACCACTGTGCTCTACTGAAGAATAAGAACCCCCTTACAATTCCTTTTGCTGAGACTCTTTTCTGATTTGATGTATTAAAATGTCACCATCAAGTGAATGTAATGTTGTTCTTGTCTTATTAGCTTTTTAAAAATTAAAATAACATTTTTTCTTATGACAAAAGCAATACTTTGCATTACAGAAAAATCTGAAAATGCAAGATACTCAAAGAAACGAAAATTACCGCAGGTAATTGGGCTGCCTGTTAATAGGTCAGTTGGGACTTGAGGGATTAAATAAAAAAACAAAAAGAGAAAAACGTCTAGAGATAACTAGTTTTACACTCAGTATATGCAAGTGATTTGCAAATTTTTCAAACTTGCAAAACTTCTCCTTTAAATGAATCTTATGTAGGTTATCAATATGTAAAACACAAAATTAGGAGGTGGATGCCTGAAAACCCAATAGTTTGGTCTGCAAACACCCCGCGAGTTGAGTCCCAAAGCACCTTCTTGGTACCTCACAGTTCTTCAGAATGAAGTTTAAAATCCACTGGGATCTATTATTCTAGAAATTTTTCCTATGAATAATATTCCTATGTATCACTTTATAAAAAGATCATATAATGTATGCATTTTTACAAAGGCAAATACTATTTTCACTGCACAATATTACAAATCATAAACAGCTTTCCCACATCAAGATATTCCCTTCTGAGGGGCAGTAAGGGTAAACTTATTTGTCCTCGGTCAGGTCATAATTTTTTTATTTTTTATTTTTTTTTAGATAAGGTCTCAACTGTCACCCAGGCTGGAGCGCGGTAAGGAGATCATAGCTCACTGTAGCCTCAACCTCCCGTGCTCAAGTGATCCTCCCACCTCAGCCTCACCAGTAGTTTTTGTTTTTGGGGTTTTTGTTTTGTTTTGTTTTCATTGCCCAGGCTGGAGCGCAGTGGCATGAACACCGACCACCACAGCCTCAACCTCCTGGGCTCAAGCCCAGATCCTCCTGTCTCAGCCTCCCAAGTAGCTGGAACTATGTGCTCATGCATTCACACCTGGCTAGTGGTTTTGTTTCCTGGTTTTATGTTTTTTGTAGAGATGGTGTCTCGCCAAGTTGCCCAGACTACTTTCAAACTCCTGGGCTTAAGCGATTCTCCCTCTTTGGCTTCCTAAAGTGCTGGAATTACAGTAGTCAGCCACCTGTTCTTGTCTAAATTTTTAACATTTAGTTTTAAATGTTAAACACTGTTACTTGTTCATATGCCCTTCCTATCTCCTTGGTGGTTAGGGAAAGGGACTATTTTCATCCTTGCTTTAAAATTAACCTATAAACTAAATTCCTCCCATAGTTAACGTGGCCTATGTGCAGAGATAAGGAAGGAAGTTAACCTAAAATATATCATTGTGGGAGGGTAGCATTAAGAGCAAAATGGAGGTAGTCATGGTAGGCCTTTGTTTCACTGTTCCAATATCAAATTGTTCCAGCACCATTTATGAAACAATCCACCAATCAATCCACAACACTAACTCTATCACATATAATATTTTCATGCACATGGATCTGTTTCTTGGCTTTTCCCCATTATTTTGGTCTGTATAATACTGTGCCAATATTATACTTTCTTGATTACTATAGCTTTGAAATAAAACTTGACACCTTGAACTTGGGAGGACAAGTTCTCCCATCTTCTTCGAAGATCATTTTGCAAAATTTTGACAGGAAATCAACTGCTCTGCTCAAATTCCAATCTGGAGTTTCACATTGCATTAAGTGTGTGAATTGTTTCCACAGAATGTAAGAAAATTGCCTCTTTATTGTCACCGAATGTAACGTTTATAGATGATCTGCAAAATTTTTCTTCTATTTTTCAAAGGATTCCAGTAACAGGAATTTACTCCTCAATTTCTCAGAAAAAAAGATTTTTTTTTTTTTTTTTTTTTTTTTTTTTGAGGCAGAGTTTTGCCCTGTTGCCCAGGCTGGAGTACAGTGGCGCCATCTCGGCTCACTGCATCTGCCTCCTGGGTTCAAGCGATTCTCTTGCCTCGGCTCCTGAGTAGCTGGGATTATAGGCATGCACCACCACGCTTGGCTAATTTTCTTATTTTTAGTACAGACAGGTGCTGAGACCAGCTCGGTCGAGGAGACCCTAACCCAGCAGTGCTAGAGGAATTAAATACACACACACAGAAATATAGAGGTGTGAAGTGGGAAAGCATGGGTTTCATAGCCTTCAGAGCTGAGAGCCCCGAACAGAGATTTACCCATGTCTTTATTAATAGCAAGCCAGTCATTAGCATTGTTTCTATAGATACTCGATTAACTAAAAGTATCCCTTATGGGAAACAAAGGGATGGGTGGGAATAAAGGGATGGATTTGGCTGGTTATCTGCAGCAGGAGTATGTCCTTAAGGCACAGATCACTCATGCTATTGTTTGTGGTTTAAGAATGCCTTAAAGTGGTTTTCTGCCCGGGTTGGGCCAGGTGTTCCTTGCCCTCATTCCAGTAAACCCACAACCTTCCAGCATGGGCATCATGGCCATCATGAACATGTCACAGTGCTGCAGAGATTTTGTTTATGGCCAGTTTTGGGGCCAGTTTATGGCCAGATTTTGGGGGGCCTGTTCCCAACACACAGAATTTCACCATGTTGGTCAGGCTGGTCTTGAACTCCAGACCTTATGATTTGCCCGTCTCAGCCTCCGAAAGTGCTGGGATTACAGGCCTGAGCCACTGTGCCTGGTCTCACAAAAGACATTTTTAAATTTGTTTTTTGCATGGGTCATTCACATGGTTCAAAAATCATGAAAGATTAAAAGGCATACAGCCTCCCTTCTATATTTGTCCCCATCTGCCCAGTTCCCTCACCTCCATAGATCATTCCTTTTCTTAGTTTCTTATGTATCTTTCCAGAATTTCTTTATGCATATATAACCAACATAAATATAAACACTTATTTTTCACAACTTTTTCCAAAAACGTGTTATCCATCTTGTCTTTTTCATGTACAATACATTTTTTTGTTTTGTTTTGTTTTGTTTTTTGAGACGGAGTCTCGCTCTGGCCCAGGCTGGGGTGCAGTGGTGCCATCTCGGCTCACTGCAAGGTCCGCCTCCCGGGTTTACGCCATTCTCCCGCCTCAGTGTCCCAAGTAGCTGGGACTACAGGCGCCCGCCACCTCGCCCGGCTAATTTTTTGTATTTTTAGTAGAGACAGGGTTTCACCGTGTTAGCCAGGATGGTCTTGATCTCCTGACCTCGTGATCCACCTGCCTCAGCCTCCCAAAGTGCTGGGATTACAGGCGTGAGCCCCCATGCCTGGCTCATGTACGACATATTTTAAGGCTTTCGCATAACAGCACATAGGCGGCTTCTAAATTCTTTTTTTTCATTTTATTTGACATACGTATGTATGTATTTAACGAATCTGCCACTGATAGATCTTTGGTTGTTTTCCACCCTTTGCTTTTGCAAGTTATGCTGCAATAAGTAAACTTGTACAGGTATTTTTTAAACAAGTGTAAGAATATCTGTCTCCTCTATTCCTAGAAGTGAAATTTCTGGGTGAAGGGCTGTGTTTGTAATTTCGATAGCTATTACCGAATTCTGCCCATAGACATTGTACCAGTTTAGACTCTCACTGGCAACATACAAGAATGTCCAGTTCCACACAGACGCATCCATAGAATGTTATTGTTGGTGCTCAGAAAACAATACCCCAAAATGAAGGCCTCAAAAGCAAAAGATTTTTTCTGACCTTCTCCTACCCCCCTATCTCTCAGTCCCATTCTCCCTCAAGACTAGTCATAGAAAATAGAATCCTTCTTCCCCAAGGTGGGTCATAGAAACCAGAACCCCTTTTCCCCAGTCAGCCATAAAACCTAAAAATCTTACCCTAAGTTTCCGTCTGCCTTTCTGTCTAAAATCTGACCATAAAAAAAAATTATCTGACCTGCCTTGTTTGACTGTACGCCCTCAAGCCCCCATTCCAAAGAGATCCTTCCCCATACTTAGAAGGAAGGAATGCATGCTCAGGAAGGCCAAGAAGTATCTAGACAGAGAGGCCTTGCCAGGTTTCCCCACTCAGTCTATTAGCATTAGATTAGACCCTTTTTGTCCAATCACTTTTCTACATGGCTGATCATACATTGTTGAACCTAAGCATACAACTGGGCAGTTTCTCCTCTTTTCCAGCTAGAACCATAGAGGGTGTTGAAGAGAAGAAGCAGCAGCTTCCTGCTGTGTCAGAAACTCTTAAGAAAAAACAGGCCCCGCGCGGTGGCTCAAGCCTGTAATTCCAGCACTTTGGGAGGCTGAGGCAGGTGGATCACGAGGTCAGGAGATCAAGACCCTCCTGGCTAACATGGTGAAACCCCGTCTCTACTAAAAGTACAAAAAACTAGCCGGGCGAGGTGGCGGGCGCCTGTAGTCCAAGCTACTCGGAGGCTGAGGCGGGAGAATGGCCTGAACCCGGAAGGCGGACCTTGCAGTGAGCCCAGATTGCGCCACTGCACTCCCGCCTGGGCAACACAGCGAAACTCCGTCTCAAAAAAAAAAGAAAAGAAAAAACAAAGGAATTTCGCAGAGCTGAAGATCAAGCTCCTGAGAAAGAAGTTTGCCTAAAAGATGTTTTGAAAGGCAAAAAGAAGCTTATCTATGAAAAAGCGAAGCACTATCACAAGCAATATAGGCAGATGTACAGAACTGAAATTCGAATGGTGAGAATGGCAAGAAAAGTTGGCAACGTCTATGTACCTGCAGAACCCAAATTGGTGTTTGTCATCAGATTCAGAGGTATCAATGGTGTGAGCACAAAGGTCTGAAAGGTGTTGCAGCTTCTTCACCTTCATCAAATCTTCAATGGAACCTTTGTGAAAATCAACAAGGCTTCAACTAACATGCTGTGGATTGTAGAGCCATACATTGCATGGGGGTAACCAAATCTGAAGGCAGTAAATGAACTAATCTAGCAGCGTGGTCATGGCAAAATCAATAAGAAGCAAATTGCTTTGACAGATAACACTTTGATTGCTCCATCTCTTGGTAAATATGGCATCATCTGCATGGAGGATCTGATTCATGAGACCTGTACTGTTGGAAAACGCTTCAAAGAAGGAAATAACTTCCTGTGGTCCTTCAAATTATCTTCTCCAAGAAGTGGAATGAAGAAAATGACCACCTATTTTGTAGAAGGTGGAGATGCTGGCAACAGGGAGGACCAGATTAACAGGCTTCTTAAAACAATGAACTAAGGTGTCTACCATGATTATTTTTCTAATCGGGCCAGTTAATAAACAGTACTTGCTCTCAAATTGAAGAAAAATATGAACAATTTCCCCTGTTTTTTTTTTTTTTTTTTTTTTGAGACAAAGTCTTGCTCTGTTGCCCAGGCTGGAGAGCAGTAGCACAATCTTGGCTCACTGCAACCTCCGCCTCCCAGGTTCAAGCTCCCATATAAACATGTTAAATACATTTGCATGCCTTTTATCCAAAGAATCTGCCTTTTGCAAGTAAATTTTTCAGCGAAACTCAGAGGGCTCTTGGCCCTTAAATTATCCAGACTTGGGATTTTTCCAACCTTCCAGGTGTACACATTCTTTACTCATTATTTACTTGTTCTTACAGAGACAGAATATGAGTTGCAAATGTGATTCCCCAGTTCTTTTTATTTTATGTGCTTCTGTTTCCTGCCTCTTAGTTTTATTTTTGTACAAGTTTCATTTTTATATAGTCAAATTTATCAAGCTTTTCTTTTGTGACTTTAGGATTTTAAGGCATAGTTGCAAAGGCCTTCCTACCTCCAAGATTTTAAAGGTATTTCTTCTGCTTCTTTCGAGAACTTTTTAGTTTACAATAATAACTTACGTAAGTAATGATAGTTTTACTTTCTCCTTTCCCAATTTTTACACCTCTAGCTTCCGTCTCGTCTAATTGTAATTGGCTAAAACCTCAGCACCCTGTGAAATAATAGTAGTGATGATGGACATCTTTTATCTTTTTCCTCACTTTATTGGAAATGTTTATAAGTTCTGGCATTAAGCATGATGTTGAGCTGAGATCAATTTATCTTACCATGCTAAGGAAATATCCATCTATATCTACCTAAGTCAATATTTTTATCAAGTATGGTTGTCAAATTTGGCCAAATGTATTTTCAGTATCTACGGAGACCATTTTGTGATTTTTCTTCAAATCTACCCATATGATCAGATATATTAATGTATTTCCAATATCGAAATATCTAGACTACACCTCAGCACACATTTCATTTCTTCATGCTTTCTGGCCATGTTCTTTTTCTCACCATCTCTTATTTTTTTCTTTCTTCTTTTCTTTTCTTCTCTATTTTTTTTTTTTTTTTTTTTTTTGAGACAGAGTCTTGCTCAGTCGCCCAGGCTGGAGTGCAGTGGCTCAGTCTCGGCTCACCACAAGTTCCATCTCCGAGGTTCACGTCATTCTCCTGCCTCAGCCTTCCAAGTAGCTAGGACTACAGGCACCCACCACCACGCCCGGCTAATTTTTAGTAGAGACGGGGTTTCACCATGTTAGCCAGGATGGGCTCAGTCTCCTGACCTCATGATCCGCCCGCCTCAGCCTCCCAGAATGGTGGGATTACAGGCGTGGGCCACCGTGCCCAGCCTCTTTTTTCTTTTCTTTTCTTTTCTTTATTTATTTTGAGACAGGGTCTCACTCTGTCGCCCAGGCTGGAGAGTGCAGTGGCACCATCCCAGCTAACTGAAACCTCCGCCTCCTCCCAGATTAAAGCGATTCTCCCGCCTCAGCCTTCTGAGTAGCTGGGACTACAGGCACTATGTTTACATAGCAAAAGGTATACATATATATATTTTTAAATGTACTTTTTCCTGCCTTTTAGTTTTATTTTTGTACAAGTTTCATTTTTATATAGTCAAATTTATCAAGCTTTTCTTTTGTGACTTTAGGATTTTATCTTACCATGTTAAGGAAATATCCATCTATATCTAAATATATAGATATATATATATTTTTTATATATTTATATATTTTATATATATATATATATTTTTCATTAAAAGGATGCTCGTGGCAGGGCATCGTGGCTCACGCCTGTAATCCCAGCACTTTGGGAGGCCGAGATGGGTGGATCACCTGAGGTCAGGAGTTCGAGACCAGCCTGGCCAACATGGTGAAAAATACTACTAAAAATACAAAAATTAGCCGGGCATGGTGCTCGGTGCCTGTAATCCCAGCTACTCAGGAGGCTGAGGCAAGAGAATCGCTTGAACCTGGGAGGCAGAGGTTGCAGTGAGCCCAGATGGTGCCATTGCACTCCAGCCTGGGCAACAAGAGTGAAACTCCATCTCAAAATACAAAAAAAAGAGATGCTCATATAATTATTTTCATGTTGTTAATGATATGGGGAGGGTAGTAAACAGTAGAGAACTTTTGCTTTCTCTTACAAATGGAAATAAATTTTTTCCTAACTATAAAGTAAAACATTTTAATTTTTTAAATGCAGACAGTATAGAAAGTGTTGACTCTGTAACCCCACCATAAATAAAGAAGTTATTACTATTTATACTTTTGTTCTAGGCGTCCAAGCTTTTTTTTCTACCCTCATCTCCACTCAAAGTTTTGTTCTAAGTATGTACAGTCATCTTTTGGTATCTCTGGGGCTTTGGGTCCAGGACCTTCCTCAGACATCAAAATGCACAGATGCTTATGTTCCTGATATAAAATGATAGAAAATGGCATAGTATTTGCATATATCTGATGCACATCCTCTCGTATACTTTAAATCATCTCTAGATTACTTATCATAACTGACACAATGTAAAGTTGTGTAAATCTTTGTTATACTTCATTGTTTTTTGTTTGTTTGTTTAAGACAGTGTCTCACTTTGCTGCCCAGGCTGGAGTGCAATGGCGCTATCTCTGCTCACCGCAACTTCCACCCCCCGAGTTTAAGTGATTCTCCCACCTCAGCCCCCCAATTAGCTGGGATTACAGGCATGTGCCACAATGCCCAGCTACTTTTTGTATTTTTAGTAGAGATGGGGTTTCACCACGTTGGCCAGGCTGGTCTCAAACTCCTGACCTCAAGTGATCCGCCGGCAGTGGCTTCCCAAAGTGCTGGGATTACAGGCATGAGCCACTGCACCTGGCCAATATACTGCGTTGTTTAGGGAATAATAACAAGAAAGAAACACCTGTGCTGGGTGCAGTGGCTCACGCCAGTAATCCCAGCACTTTGGGAGGCCAAGGCAGGTGGATCACCTGAGGTCAGGAGTTCGAGACCAACCTGACCAACATGGAGAAACCCCGTCTCTACTAAAAATATGAAATTGGCCAGGCGTGGTGGCACATGCCTGTAATCCCAGCTACTTGGGAGGCTGAGGCAGGAGAGTCACTTGAACCTGGGAGGCAGAGGTTGCGGTGAGCCAAGATCATGCCATTGCACTTGAGCAGCCTGGGCAACAAGAGCAAAACTCTGTTTCAAAAAAAACCAAAAAAACAAAAAACCATCTGTACATATTGTACAGATAGACTTTCTGTTTTGAAAATTTTCTATCTGTGCTTCGTTGAATCCATGGATGCAGAACCCATGGATACGGATGGCTGACTCTACTAACAAATTATAAGCACATTCACATGTATTTAAAAAAATACAATCATAGCATGTCTTCTGTTTTGTAACCTGTTTTTTCACTTATATCATGGCCCTCTTTTTTTTTTTTGAGAGGGTCAGTGTGGTTTGCTGCACCTATCAACCCATCATCTAGGTTTTAAGCCCCACATGCATTAGGTATTTGTCCTAATGCTCTCCCTCCCCTTGTCCCCCAGTCCCCGACAGGCCCCTGTGTGTGATGTTCCCTCCCTGTGTCCATGTGTTCTCATCGTTCAACTTCCACTTATGAGTGAGAACATGCGGTGTTTGGTTTTCTGTTCCTGTGTTAGTTTGCTGAGAATGATGGTTTCCAGCTTCATCCATGTCCCTGCAAAAGACATGAACTCATTCTTTCTCATAGCTGCATAGTATTCCGTGGTGCATATGTGCCATATTTTCTTTATCCAGTCTATCATTGGTGGGCAATGATACATATATATATATACCTATGTAACAAACCTGCATATTCTGCACATGTATTCCAGAACTTAAAGTAAAATAAAAAATTTTTTAAATTAGCCAAGCATAGCGGCCCAGGCCTGCCTCTCTCTCTTTTTTTTTTTTTTTTTTTTTTTGAGACAAAGGCTCGCTCTTGTGCCCTAGGCTGGAGTGCAGTTGCATGTTCTTGGCTCACAGCAACCTCTGCCTCTTGGGCTCAGGCGATTCTCCTGCCTCAGCCTCCTGAGTAGCTGTGATTACAGGCACCTGCCACCACGCCCAGCTAATTTTTGTATTTTTACTAAAGACGGGGTTTCACCATGTTGGCCAAGCTGGTCTTGAACTCCTGACCTCAGGTGATCTGCCCACCTCGGCCTCCCAAAGTGCTGGGATTACAGGCGTGAGCCACCGTGCCTGGCCAGGCCTGTCTCTTAAAAAAAAAAAAAAAAAAAAAAAAAAAAAAAAAAAACCTGCAAATATTGGATGCAATCTTAAATAAATGAGGATTTATACCTATGGAGAATTTCTGTTACCCCAGAAAAAAAATTTATTTTACGTTTTAGCCATCAAGTCCTTATGTCTTTCTGGAAAAGCAGTGATTTGTTAGAATGAGTTCCTTACCAAGTCTTCCAACAGAATAGGTGAGATTATAAGAGTGATCATAATATTACTGTTATTTGAAGTCAAGTTCTTTGAAGTATTATTTATATTCAGTAAAATTACCATTTTTTGTATGTAAATTTATGAGTTTTGATGAATTCATACAGTCATGTAACAATAATCAAGATATAGAACACTTACATCACCCATAAAATTCCCTCATGGTCCTTTGGTGGCAATCCCAGCCCTACTCCAGCCTCCAGCAACCACTGATCTACTTTCTATCTCTACACTTTTGGCTCTCCCAAAATTCTGTTTAAATACACTCATGCAGGCTGGGCATGGTGGCTCACACCTGTAATCCCAGCACTTTGGGAGGCCAAGCCGGGTGGATCATTTGAGGTCAAGAGTTTGACACCAACCTGGCCAACATGGTGAAACCCCGTCTCTACTAAATTAGCCAGTCGTGGTGATACAAACCTGGTTAATTTTTGTATTTTTAGTAGAGATGGGGTTTCACTATATTGGCCAGGCTGGTTTCAAACTCCTGACCTCGTGATCTGCCCACCCTGGCCTCCCAAAGTGGTGGGATTACAGGCGTGAGCCACCATGCCTGGCCTAATTTTTGTATTTTTAGTAGAGATGGGGTTTCCTCATGTTGATCAGGCTGGTCTTGAACTGCTGACCTCAGGTGATCTGCCCACCTCAGCCTCTGAAAATGCTAGGATTACAGGCATTAGCCTCCATGCCCGGCCATGACTATAAGTTTTTATTTTTCATGGGTAAACACCTAGGGCTGGGATTACTGGATTGCATGGTGTATCACTCAGGGTTATCCAGAGAAAAATTATCAATGGAATACAAATATATATAAGAAATATATATCTCCTATATATCTACACATCTATCTATATCTGTATCTATATATTACATACATACACGTGTGTGTGGGTATTCACTCACACACACACATACTTACAGATAGGGAAAGAGAGATTTATTTTAAGGATTGGTTCAAGGACTGGGTACAGTGGCTCACGCCTGTAATCCCAGCACTTTGGAATGCTGAGGAGGGAGGATCACCTGAGACTAGGAGTTTGAGATCAGCCTAGGCAACAAAGTGCGACTACATCTATACAAAAAAAAAAATATTTTTAGTTAGCTGGGCATGATGGTGCATGCTGGTCGTCCCAGTTTCTCAGGAGGCTAAGATGGGAGGATCTTGAGCCCGGTAGTTCAAGGCTGCAGTGAGCCATCATCACGCCACTATACTCCAGCCTGGGCAATGAAGTGAGACCCTGTCTCAAAAGAAAAAAAAGGATTGGTTTGCACGGTTGGGGCAGGCTGGCAAGTCCAAAATTTATAGGGCAGGCCAGCAGGCTGGAAATTCAGCTAAGAGTTTGATATGGTTTGCCTGTGTTCCCAAATCTCATCTTGAATTGTAGCTTCCATAATACCCACGTGTCATGGGAGGGACCTAGTGGGAGGTAATTGAATCATGGGGATGGGCATTTCCTGTGCTGTTCTATTGATAGTCAATAAGTCTCACAAGAACTGATGGGGTTTTTTTGTTTTTTAGACAGAGTCTTGTGTCGCCGAGACTGGAGTGCAGTGGCATGATCTTGGCTCACTGCAACCTCCGCCTCCCAGGTTCAAGTGATTCTCCTGCCTCAGCCTCCCAAGTAACCGGGATTACAGGCATCCGCCACCATGCCTGGCTAATTTTTTGTATTTTTAGTAGAGATGGGGTTTCACCATCTTGGCCAGGCTGGTCCTGACCTCATGATCCACCTGCCTTGGCCTCCCAAAGTGCTGGGATTACAGGCGTAAGCCACCATGCCCGGCCAAGATCTGATGGTTTTATAAAGGGCAGTTCCCTTGGACGGGTTCTCTTGCCTGCAGCTATGCGGGACATGCCTTTGTCCCTCCTTTGCCTTCTGCTATGATTGTGAGTCCTCCCCAGCCATGTGGAACTGTGAGTCTATTAAACCTCTTTTTCTTTGTAAATTGTCTAGTCTTGGGTATGTCTTTATTAGCAGCATGAGAATGGACTAATACAGAGTTCATGAGAATGGACTAATACAGAGTTGATGGAATTTTGAGTCCAAAATCTATCAAGGAGGCCAGGAGCTTGAAAGATCAGGCAAGGTTTCTGTGTTGCAGTCTTGAGGCAGAACTGCTTCTTATTTGGGGAACCTTAGCTTTTGCTCTCAAGGTCTTCCAATGATTAGATGAGGCCCACCTATCATTAGGTAAGATCATCAGCTTTACTCAAAATCTACTGATTGTAAATGTTAATCACATCTTTAAAACATCTTCATAGCAACATCTATACTGATGTTTAACCAAACAACTGGGTACTACAACCTAGTAAAGTTGACATATAAAATTAATCATCACATATGGGCCAGGCGCAGTGGCTCACACTTGTAATCCCAGCACTTTGGGAGACTGAGATGGGAGGATGGCTTGAGGCCAGGAGTTCAGGACCAGCCTAGGCAACATAGTAAGACTTCATAGCTTAAAAAAAAAAAAAAAAAAAAAAAATTAATTAGCTGGGCTTGTTGGGATGCATCTATAGTCCCAGTTATCTGGGAGACTGAGGTTGGAGGATCTTTCGAGCCTGGGAGGTTGAGGCTGCCCTGAGTCATGCTCACACCACTGTATTCTAGCCTGGGTGACAGCACAACCCTATCTCAAAAAACTAAAAATTAAATTAGATCAAATTAACCATCACATATAGTAAGTGTGTTTAATTGCCAAATTGTTTTCCAAAGTGGCTGTCCCCTTTTCATTCTCACCTGCAATGTATGAGTGTTCATGTGAGTGATTATAAGCATTCTTCTAGCCAAAACTCTTACATTATACATTCAATTTGCTATAGCATTGGAATATTAAAAAAAATAAGTCAATCTTACTGTACAAAAGGGAAAATAATTTTCTCTCTATCCTTTGTAGTTCTTGGTTGGGACAGAGTGACAGACATCTGTAGCCAAAGACAGATTACCAAACAGGTCTGTTAGCATGTGTACCTAGGAGATATCTGCTGAAATTGGTAAATCTCAAAATGATGGCTTTGAATTTAGTCTTAAATACCATCATGTGCTGAAACGTAGAAAGAATGGTATTGGGAAGGCCGGTTATGTGGAGACGCTCAGGAAAAGCAAGGGTAAGGTTTGTTATGCAGATTTCAGCCAGTGCCTTCTCCATTTATACACATCTTAGTGACTTTGTCATCCATCTCTTCCTGGTACAGAGAAGGAGGCACTCTTATAAATGGAGATTCCCTTTGTAGATACGCATTTCTCTTACAAAATAGTAACTTCTAGTACCCTGTTTTCAGAATTTCTCCTGTGTCTGCAGTTTCTCAAAATAATCAGCTCAAAATAATCCTTATGCCAAAAAAACCGTATTTTGGAGCAGTATATTCTGGTCCTCAGCACTGCCATCGGGAATTTGTTTGTAAACAAACATCCAGTATGAGTATTTTCCATTTTAAGTATTGACCTTAGGAGGAAGTACATTTATTGTAACATAGGTTAAAAAGGGTAAGTAAGCTGTTTAATGTTACATCACTAATAAACCTGGCTTACTAGCTAGTATATCTCATCCTTCAAAGGCTGGCAAATATTTTAAAATCTAACCTACCTTAGGTATGCCCTCAGCAGAAACCAATATCTTAATTAGAAGCAACAAATCAAAAAACCTCAATGGTGTTAAAGAGCACCCACTTCCCAGACCTTTGTTCTTATTTTTCTCCCCAGTAGGAGATGTTAGCTTTTATTATTTTAAATTTGCTTTTGTTTTTTTAAAAGATGGAAGTCACAGCCCAAGAGGAGAGAGAAAATTTGCCTTCCTCAATCCTTTTGTATATTTGCTATTCACGAAAAGTGAAGGGTTTATGTAAATCAGCTGTGACTCCTCAGGTACGAGTAGAGGCTAAGAACAGCTACTCCAGTTCTTCAACAGAAACATGCTTAGCTCCATCCACAGTGAGCCGGTCATCTCGTTACCATGGTAACACCATCCCTTGTTCTCACTCTCGGACACTTTGCCTGCATCCGCTGATGGAAGGGCACTGCCACATTTGCCTCAGAAATTAAATAATACTTTCCAAGACCGATCATACGCAATGGCTGGGGTCACAGGGATCACCAGTATGGCCTTGAAAGAGATGAGCGGAATTAGTCCAGTGGTTACAGTATTTCTCTTTAGCATCATTTCCCAAAAAAGAATGGAAAATCGATGACTCAGAACTTAGTAAGCTCGTTCATTAGCAGGGTACCAAGTGGGAGTACTCTCTCCTAAGTAAAAACAAAAAGCGGGAGCTTTCAGCAGCAAGCCTGCCAGGTTTTCAGGACTGTTTCCCGCTTTGCCCATCAGGGCATGGCCCCACACTGCCTCAGAAACCTTCTTACATGGTAGGCAGCTGCTTGTTTGGGATGCCTCTCTCTCTCTCTCTCTCGCCCACCTCTATTTTCTGCCTTCATTCTCATCTGTTGGCCTGCATTTCTTCTTAGGCTTGTTTTATAGTGACTGCTGGCCCAGTGATCAGTTCGTCCTGCTGGTGGACTTTGCCCCAGGATCCTTCCCCTACTCTCACCCTATCACTGGAGGTGGTTGCTGCGGTGTCTGGGAAAGGAGGCCTGTCAATTTCTCTTCCTGGCACTTGTTCTCCTGCTTTCTCCCCTCCTCTTGTCCTCTTCCTCATTCCCTACTCCCACACTTCCTTTTTCTCTCTCTCCTGTTTTTCCTTTGCTTCTCCACTTCTCAACCTAAAATGTAGCACCCTCCAAAACACAGCCACACACATTTCACCCTACTGGTGACACTGTAAACCAAAAATACAGCTCTAAGGCCCCCCAAAACCATCTGAATGGAATTCCTCCTTGGCCAGGGCACATGTTCTCAGGATCTCCTGAGGGCTGTGTCACAGGCCATGGTCACTCATATTTGGCTCGGAATAAATCCCTGAAATAATTATTGTTGACTCTTCTTGTCGACAGTAATTTGGTGCCTCAGAGAAGACTCAGACCCCAAAAGAGTTGCCCGAACTTGGAGCTAAGGTACTAGCAGGGAACCATCGAAGCCTCCCTGACTTTGAGCTTCTCTAACCAGTGGAGCTGATGAGTCCTCCTGAGTCCTGGAACTCCCTTTGGTTGACGGTCCTTAATTTATTCTGAGCTGACTTTTTTCTCTAAGGAAGTTATTGTTTAGGATTTTTTTTTTTTTTTTTTTGAGACGTAGTCTGGCTCTGGGGCCCAGGCTGGAGTGTAGTGGCCCGATCTCCGCTCACTGCAAGCTCCGCCTCCTCCCGAGTTCACGCCATTCTCCTGCCTCAGCCTCCCCAGTAGCTGGGACTACAGGCGCCCGCCACCTCGCCCGGCTAGTTTTTTTGTCTTTTTTAGTAGAGGCGGGGTTTCACCGTGTTAGCCAGGATGGTCTCGATCTCCTGACCTCGTGATCCGCCCGTCTCGGCCTCCCAAAGTGCTGGGATTACAGGCTTGAGCCACCGCGCCCGGCCAAATTTTTGTATTTTTAGTAGAGACAGGGTTTCACCATCTTGGCCAGGATGGTCTCGATCTCCTGACCTCGTGATCCACCCACCTTGGCCTCCCAAAGTGCTGGGATGACAGGCGTGAGCCACCGTGCCCAGCCTGTTTAGGATCTTACTTCTAGTTTGGAGGTACATTCTAAGGGGTCTTCTCCATTACTTTTTCTTCCAAAAGCAATCTTGATTTGGCTTGTCTGTGCAAATTTGCCTGGGGAACTGAAATGTTGTTTTCTTTTTTTCTTTTTTCTTTTTTTTTTTTTTTTAGACG
>NC_045447.1:64588397-64594718 GCF_002776525.5 Piliocolobus tephrosceles | reverse complement strand
TTTTTTTTTTTTTTTGAGACGGAGTCTCGCTCTGCCCCCAGGCTGGAGTGCAGTGGCGCGATCTCGGCTCACTGCAAGCTCAGCCTCCCGGGTTCACGCCATTCTCCTGCCTCAGCCTCCCGAGTAGCTGGGACTACCGGCGCCCGCCGCTACGCCTGGCTAATTTTTTTGTATTTTTAGTAGAGATGGGGTTTCACTGTGTTAGCCAGGATGATCTTGATCTCCTGACCTCGTGATCCGCCCGTCTCGGCCTCCCAAAGTGCTGGGATTACAGGCGTGAGCCACCGCGCCCGGCTGAAATGTTGTTTTCATAGGTAAATAAGAGACAGTTTCCTCAGCTCTGAAGAGAAAGGCCATTTTATTCCTTCCTGCCAAAAAGCACCCCTGGGTGACAGGGGGCCACGTGGGAATGTCTGTGGGGTTGACCCCTGTGACATGCAGCGGCCTTCAGGGAACCCCCAACAAAATTAGTTTAAAAAGGGCTTTTCCAGGAAGTGCATATAGAACCTGGTCACTCCATGCTTTGAGCCCTCCCAGAGGTGCTTAGACCTCTGGAGAGAGAAATTGAGACCTGTAAGAGGGTGTCAGCAACTCTGTGGTCACACTGTGGAGTCCAACCCACAACCGGCACACTTAACCCACCACACTGAACTCTAGGCCACAGCTCAGCTCCTCCTTTTCAAGAAAAAAAAAAGTGAGAAACAAATAATCTAAGAATGAGGAAAAAACAAGGAGAATGACAGCTTTCAGGCACTCTGTTGGTTTCACGGTGCCA
Organism: Piliocolobus tephrosceles; assembly: GCF_002776525.5. Taxonomy (NCBI): domain Eukaryota; kingdom Metazoa; phylum Chordata; class Mammalia; order Primates; family Cercopithecidae; genus Piliocolobus; species Piliocolobus tephrosceles. The sequence continues at coordinate 64,593,943 of NC_045447.1, read as the reverse complement.
CTCCTTGCAAGTGTTTGTATAAAATAAACATATTATAGTCTTTCTGCACATTTACATCAAGGAAAAAGAGCCCAAAGTTCAACCTGTAATTATAGGGTTTCTAGGTTCTCTTTTTTCTCTATTTTCTTGTCTGCCGTCTTTAAATCCAGTTTTTTGTTTTCTTTTTAAAAATAATTTTAAAATGATTTATTTTGATATAGGGTCTCACGATGTCACCCAGGCTGGTCTTAAACTCTCAGGCTCAAGCAGTCCTACCATCTCAGCTTCCCAAAGTGCTGAGATTACAGGCATGAGCCACTATGCCTGGCCTGCTGTTTTCCACTGAGATAAAAACCACTGTTTGGAGCCAACCATTTTTGGTTTGTTTCTTCGCGCGTTTGCTTTTTGCAAGCCTGTGAATTTGTATTAATATCTCATGGCTAGAGTTCTGAAGTAAAATCTATAGAATCGTGTGTGTGTGGGGGGGTGTATTTAAAAGGCCTTTTTGTTTTGTTTTTCATTTTTTCTCCTATGATCATGTTCTTATTGAGAAAGTTTTTTTTAGAAAAATAGTGTCTAACGTCCTGGGATTCCTTAAAGTAAACAGAGAAGGTACCAAACTCCTTTTAAGGAAGAAACCTCTTTTTCCTTATGGAACCTCAAGAATGTAAACAAATGTGTTTTCTCTCAGATCTTAAACTGCTTCCTTCTGTATTGTGTTCTCTGATTTTTTTTCCAACTAAAATAGTTATTACAACAGAGGCTACTGTTTGATGTTTAAGGAAGAATATAGTTTAGATACTTAGAGAAATGTCTTTGTAAAAAAAAAAAAGTTGCACTGTAAAAGCATGATCTAACCTCATAATATAATCCTCTTTTTGGAGACCCAGTGCTCAGAGCTGAAGAGGAGACTTAGGGCCAGGCACAGTAGCTCACGCCTATAATCCCAGCACATTGGGAAGCCAAGGTGGGCAGATCACCTGAGGTCAGGAGATCGAGATTAACCAGGCTAACATGGTGAAACCCCATCTCTAATAAAAATACAAAAACTAGCTGGTATGGTGACACACACCTGTAGTCCCAGCTACTTGGGAGGCCGAGGCAGGAGAATCACTTGAACCCAGGAGGTGGAGGTTGCAGTGAGCCAAGATCATGCCACTACATCCAGACTGGCAACAGAGTGAGACTCCATCTCAAAAATTAAAAAAAGGAGACTTAAATTAGAACTACTAAAACATGGTGGATGGGAGACAGGACTAACATGCAGCTCCTGCTCAGACAGATAGAACAGTGTCTGGAGACTCACATTGTGAACTTTTGCTCCAAGAACCACTGCAGGAACATACCAGGAAAACCAAAAGAATTCAAAGACCCTTTGAAAGAAGAGGCTTGCCACTGCAACCACAAGAAAGCCAAAAAACTGTGAGTTCCCAAAGTGTAAGAGGAGGAAAAGGAAGCCTCCAAACACACATCTTCACTGGGGAATCTGAAAATCCAGGTCACAGGAGAAGGATTTAACCTTACCTACAGTGGAAACAGATTTAGGGAGCTGAGTGAAATATAAAAGTAGAAGAAGCAGTAGGAAGAGCCCTGTAGGCACTCCCAGTCTCCAGCTCAAGCCCAGTGAAGCCATTCCTGGATTTATCTCACAGAGATCTTTGGGGAAGTGAAGGCAGCCAGTGGAATTGGGGAGCAGCCACAGAGAGAAGGGAGCTCCTAGCTGAACTTTGTAATACTTTTGACTGAGCACTAATTTTTCTGAACAGAATCAGGTGGGACAAATGGGGAAGTGCCAAATACAAGCACAGAAGCCACAGCTGACATTGCAGGCAGGTGGGGAGGGGTGAGGCCTGAGAGCCCTGTTTGCTTTCTCAATAGGGAGGTTTGTACCCTGGGGCAAGATCTCACCCCTGCATGTGGGCTGCCTGGACGTAAACTCAGTGCGGTTGGTGGGAGCATGGTGGGAGTGAGACTGGCCCTGCTGGCTGCATGGGAGCTAGGTAAGGCCTGTCACTGCTGGCTTTCCCCCACTTACCTGGCAACCTATATGATGCAGCAGAGGCAGCCATAATCCCCTGGGAACATAACTTCATTGGCCTGAGAACCACTCCCCTATCCCCAGCAGTGGCCACAGCAAGCCCCACCCATGGAGAGTCTGAGCTTAGACTCACCCAACCCTGCCCCCACCTGATGGTTTTTGTCTACCCACCCTGGTAGCTGAAGACAAAAGACATAAACTCTTGGGAGCTCAACAGCCCTGCCCATCACCTGAGAAATCTGAGTACTTATGCTGGCCAATGTAGAACTAGCCTATATCTCCTTTCTGTCACAGTTGGTGCTCTCTTAAATGTGCTACCTCCTAGTTGGAGGCCATCAACTCAAGTCATCACAGTAACTCAACAGAACGACCCTGCTCCAAAGGAGAAAACAACAGCTAATTCCACTGCCTACAACACCCTGGCTAACCAGAGGTCCTGAGTCTGTCCACGTGACAACTTCACTGCTAGTATAATCACCATTCAAGAAGACCAGCACACTAAACAAAACTACAACCAGGGACTCCCAGAGTCCACTTCACTCCCCCCGCTTTTTTTTTTTTTTTTTTGAGACAGAGTCTCACTCACCCTGTCGTCCAGGCTGGAGTGCAGCAGTGCAATCTCGGCTCGCTACAATCTCCGCCTCCCAGATTCAAGTGGTTCTCCTGCCTCAGCCTCCTGAGTAGCTGGGATTACAGGTATGTGCCACAATGCCCAGCTAATTTTTTTATTTTTAGTAGAGATGGGGTTTCACCATGTTGGTCAGGCTGGTCTTGAACTCCTGACCTCATGATCCTCCCACCTCAGCCTCCCAAAGTGCTGGGATTACAGGCGTGAGCCACCATGCCAGGCCATCCACTCCCCTTTCATCTCCACTGGAGCAGGTGCTGGTAGCCATGGCTCAGGGAACTGGAGATGGATCACATCACAGGACTCTTTGTAGACCTTCCCCAGCACCAGCCTGGAGCCTGGATCTGGGTGGCTAGACCCAGAAGAACAATAACAGTCACTGCAGTCTGGTTCACAGGACCCCATCCCTAGGGCAAGAGGGAGTGTACCACATCAAGGGATCAAGAGTGAAAAGAGTAAAACTCTGTTTAAAACAAAACAAAACAAAAACCAAAGGAACAGAGCCTCCAAGAAATTTGGGATTATGTTAAAGGATGAAACATAAGAATAACTGCTGCGAAAGAAGAGAAATCTAAAAGTTTGGAAAACTTATTTGAGGGAATAATTGAGGAAAATTGCCTGGTCTCACAAGAGATCTAGACATCCTAATACAAGAAGCTCAAAGAATACCTAAGAAATTCAACGCAAAAAGATCATCACCTAGGCACATAGTCATCAGGTTATCTAAAGTCAAGAGGAAGGAAAGAATCTTAAGAGCTGTGAGACAAAAAGCATCAGATAACCTATAAACAAAAACCTATCAGATTAACAGCAGATTTCTCAGGAGAAACCCTGCATGCCAGAAGAGATTGTGGTCCTATCTTTGGCTTCCTCAAACAAAATACCAGCCAAGAATTTTGTATCCAGCAAAACAAGGCTGCATAAATGAAGGAGATACAGTTTTTTTCAGACAAACAAATGCTGACAGAATTCGCCACAACCAAGCCAGCACTACAAGGAATGCTAAAAGAAGTTCTAAATCTTGAAACAAAACATCAAAATACACCAAAATAAACCTCCTTAAAGTATAAATCTCACAGGACCTATAAAACAATAACACAATGAAAAAAAAAACAACAACAAGGTATTCAGGCAACAATTAGCATGATGAATAGACCAGTACCTTACATCTCAATACAAATGTTGTATATAAATGGCCTAAATACTTCACTTAAAAGATACCAGGCCAAAAAAAAAAAAAAAAAAAGATACCAGGCCAGGCGTGGTGGCTCGAACCTGTCGTCTCAGCACATTGGGAGACCAAGGTGGGTGGATCACATGGTCGAGAGATCAAGACCATCCTGGTCAAGATGGTGAAAGCCCATCTGTACTAAAAATACAAAAATTAGCTGGGTGTGGTGGCATGTGCCTGTAGTCCCGGCTACTCAGGAGGCTGAGGCAGGAGAATTGCTTGAACTCAGGAGATGGAGGTTGCAGTGAGCCGAGACTGCACCACTGCACTCCAGCCTGGCAACAGAGCAAGACTCCATCAAAAAAAAAAAAAGATACAGAATGGCAGAATGGACAAAAATCCACAAACCAGATTCCTAGCATAGTGGTTCATACCTGTAATCCCAGCACTTTGGGAGGCCAAGGTGGACAGATCACCTGAGGTCAGGAGTTTGAGACCAACCTGTTCAATGTGGCAAAAGCCTGTCTCTACTAAAATTACAAAAATTAGCCAGGTGTGGTTGTGGGTGCCTATAATCTTAGCTACTTGGGAAGCTAAGGCAGGGAGTATTGCTTGAACCTGGGAGGTGGAGGTTGCAGTGAGCCAAGATCATGCCACTGCACTCCAGCCTGGGTGACAGAGCAAGGCTCCATCTCAAAAAAAAAAAAAAAAAAATTCCACCAACCAGGCCAAGTGTGGGATCTCACACCTGTAATCCCAGCACTTTGTGAGGCCGAGGTGGGTGGCTCACTTGAGGTCAGGAGTTCAAAAACAGCCTGCTCAACATGGTGAAACCCCATCTCTACTACAAATACAAAAATTGTCCAGGCATGGTGGCACAGAAGAATCACTTGAACCAGAAAGGCAGCGATTGCAATGAGCCAAGATCATGCCATTGTACTCCAGCCTGGGCAACAGAGCAAAACTGTTTCTTTTTTTTTTTTAGACGGAATCTCGCTGGAGTGCAGTGCCACAATCTCAGCTCACTGCAAGCTCCGCCTCCCAGGTTCATGCCATTCTCCTGTCTCAGCCTCCCTAGTAGCTGGGACTACAGGTGCCCACCACCAAGCCCAGCTAATTTTTTGTATTTTTAGTAGAGATGGGGTTTCACCATGTTAGCCAGGATGGTCTCGATCTCCTGACTTCATGATCCGCCCACCTCGGCCTCCCAAAGTGCTGAGATTACAGGTGTGAGCCACTGTGCCCAGCCCTAAAACTCTGTTTCAAGAAGAAAAAGAAAAAAAAAAAAAAATCCACCAATCAAGTATCTGCTGTCTTCAAGAGACTCACCTAACACATAGTGACACACATAAACTTAAGGTAAAGGTGTGGAAAAAGATATTCCATGCAAATGGAAAAGTGAGCAGGAGTAGCTATTCTTAGACAAAATGGACTTTTTTTTTTCACTGTATGAAAGTATCATATATTGCCTATCCATTATCCAGTAGAAGGACATTTGGACAGTTTGGAATTTTTGGTGATTATGAATAAAACCACTGTGAATATTCACATATATGTGTTTGTATGAACATAGATTATTATTTCTCCTGAATGAACTGGGAGTAGGGCTGCTGGATTGTATGGTAAATATGTATTTAATTGTAAAACAGATTTAAAACAACAACAGTTTAAAAAGAAACAGTGGACTTAAAGTATATTCCACAAAAAAAAAAAAAAAAAAAAAAAAAAGG
>NC_045447.1:64579671-64583397 GCF_002776525.5 Piliocolobus tephrosceles | reverse complement strand
GGGTAATTTTTCAATTTAAAAATTATAGAAAAACTTTTTTAAAATGTGTTTTTATTAAAAGGTAAACATTTCTGTCTAATTCAAACCTTACTTAAAGGTTATGTACATAACAAGGTAAAAGGAACCAGGAAATAAGAGATGGAAAGAAAGTTACAGCTATGAAGAGGTATTTCGGGTAAGAAAGGTAAAAAACAAAAGTAATTTTATATGAGAAAGAATCTTGTATGGCGAGTTTTTGTTCTAAAATAAGATGAATGATTGGTCAAAACAGTCCAAGTATGTCATGGATGGTCTATGTAAATAGTAATAAAGTTAGTAAAAATAAATCTTTTTTTTTCAAAAAACATTTGTATAATTTGGTTGGATATAATCTTTTAAAATTATCATAATCCATTTAGAGAGATGGGTCTTTGTTATTAAAAATACAGTAATATGCAGGGTGCAGTGGCTCATGCCTGTAATCCCAGCACTGAGGTAGGCAGATCACGAGGTCAAGCGATCAAGACCATCCTTGCCAACTTGGTGAAACCCCATCTCTACTAAAAAATAGAAAAATTAGCTGGGCGTGGTGGCATGTGACTGTAACCCCAGCTACTTGGGAGGCCAAGGCAAGAGAATTGCTTGAACTTGGGACACAGATGTTGCAGTGAGCCGAGATCGCGCCACTGCCCTCCAGCTTGGCGACAAAACGAGACTTCGTTTTGGAAAAAAAAATTAAAATAAAAAAATACAAATACAGTAATACAAAACCAAAGAATTGGTTAAAATAAGATTTTACAGTAATAAATAACTAAAGAATTGGTTAAAATAAGATTTTATTTAAAATACTTTTTCTTAATGCAAGAAGTTTTCCATTTTTGAATTCTATAATCTGTTTATTTGAAATTCTTCAAATTGATATCTCAAAAGTTCAGTTCTTTTTTGAAAAGACCTTGGATGGTTACTCACTCCTTCACTTTTTGTCAGCTCCTGTAGCTTTTTAAAATTCATAATCCAAATGAAGGGCGAACATTTTCAAAAACAGGCAAATAAAAAATCTTTTGAGCCTGCCTTTTTACTCTGTGTGCCTGTTATATTTATATGTTTATTGTATCATGTCAAAGAGATATTTCACTATCAAATTATATGAAAGAGCCAATCAATTGACTTTTTAAAAAAGTAGTGCTTATCAGATTGGTAGAGGGTAGCTCAGATGCTTTTAATTTGCATAACCTTAGTCATCTCTGGTAAGATTAATTTGGTAAATTTAATCTCAAAATTATCTTTAGGAGTTTAAAAATCTTAAAGTTATGTTAAACCCTCAAGTTTTTCACTGGAAACTTGGGTTACTAAGAGTTAAAATAGTAGGAGCATAAAATGTTTTTGGTGAAGCTTATAAAACACAAAGATGTGGCTTTTGCTAAAGAAAATGTAGGGTTTTTTTTTTTCTAGTTAAGAGACTGACTATTCAAGGGTTGCTTTAAAATAAAGGAAAAATTACACACAAAACTAAGTGGATAAAAAAAAGAATTAAACCAGGGCAATGAAAGTTAAAACTCTAAGACCTATGACTCCCAAGAAGATAGTAAATGTAGGGGAAGGGAAAACCAAGTAACTATTAAAACCAGGGGGTATAGTGTAAAGGAATAGTTCTGTTTTGTAAAATTGGTATCATCAGCTTCTTGAGAAACCTTTACTATAATGGATTGTAAAAATAACCACTTTAAGGACAAAATCCTTAATTTTAAATGCTACAGAATTTAAGAGCTTGTTTGGATTGATGCAGGACACACAGCTCACTATTAAACAATCATTGAACATATGTGATCCACATGCATAGAGGGTTATCCCTGAGAAAACAACCAGCCTAGTGAACCATTAAACACCACTGTAAAGTCTCTTTGCCCTGAGAAGGGAACTGCACAAGTCTCCCTATAAAATACCAAGTGGAGCACTCCAGATGAAGTTGTTAATATGCTTCATGTGCAAGCCATGTTGGACTGGCCTTATAATAACTGGGATATCCTCCCACCAAATATGCCTATTACTCAGGTCATGCTAAATTTTTGGGGAGGAGGGTTCCCCTTTTACATGGGTGCCCCTCCCACAGAATCATAAGACTGTTTGAGAAGACTTACCAAATTTGCTGTCTTTCATGGATCTCGCATATGCAACTCCCTGCTGGGAACCCAAACCCTTTTTCACCAGAAAAGGTAAAATGGTCTGGGGTAGAAAACAAAGTTCCTGGAACTGAAATATAAAAACATATGGGTTAATAGAATTAGGAAATTCAAGGTGTTTAAACAGGCTTTATGTAAGGTAATTGTAACCCCTTTACCTAAATGTCTTCTGAAAATGAGTATTGTATCTAACTGGGGGAATCTTCTTCCTCTCTAGTACTATAAAACTGAAGGCATGTAAATCTGCTCTCTTGGGAAATGTTAATTGGACATGCTAAATAGGAACTAGTAAGATTGCTTGAACCCACAAAGTATAGCGTAGAAGCTGGAGTGCTAGTTGGGACAAATCCTCCATTTCATAGCCCTTTGTGGAGCATTTTTTGGTTGGGGCTTATGGCAAAAGACTGTGAGTACTTCCCAACGACAAAAACTGGACTAAAGAATTTCCACTTGAGGGGCATTTACTGCCTTGCTATGAAGTGTTAACTGAAGCTACCCTTATGCTAATGGAAATAATGATGCCCAAGAGTTCCATGATAAAACAAAAGTGGCTTACGTAGAATCTTGCTACCTGGGGATGCAAGGAGGAGATACTCGTGAGCAGACAGCCTCTTTTCCTCAGAACTAATTCTAACTATGTGAGGAGCTGCTAGATTCTACAGCGCCTGATAGGCAGCTCTCATGAACTGTTCGGCCTGTGAATGGCATTTCAAACAAACATCTTGTTTGAAATCTGCTGCTCTGGTTAAAGAAAGATCAAGAAACTCTTTTTCTTTTGAATTATTTCTGTGAAGTATGATTTTGTAAGCAAATTTGCCTTTCTCTCTGGTTCTCCAAAATTCAGAATGTAATTTTGTGACAATATAGTTATTTGTGTAAGTTTAATAAGAATTTCAAAAACAGAACAATTGGAGACACTGGTTATTTTACCAAGACTTTAACTAAAATAACATATTGTTGGGTAAAGTTCCAGCAAAGCCAACTTAAAAGGGGCCTATATGACCAATGAACTCTTGCTGCACTTTATACAAATAATCAGGCCAAGCATAATAAGCCTAAAACGTATTTAGCACATAAATTAGCCTATAATTTCTCTTTAATAGAATAAAAGGGGAGCTAGAGAAAGAGAAATTGTTTCCAATAAAAGATATAACTAGATTTCAGCCCTGACTTTTGTTTTTTGGTTTGTTTTTGTTTTTGAGTGCAGATTTCAAGAATTATTGAAATTCTTGGCTACAATAATCCTACAGAGAGTCCCAGATTATCATTTTTCTTCATATCTTTAGTTGGTACCTTAATGGAATAGGTTCCTTTTTGTTTTCTTTTTTTTTTTTTTTTTTTGAGACGGAGGAGTCTCGCTCTGTCGCCCAGACTGGAGTGCAGTGGCGCGATCTCGGCTCACTGCAAGCTCCGCCTCCCGGGTTTACGCCATTCTCCTGCCTCAGCCTCCCGAGTAGCTGGGACTACAGGCGCCCGCCATCTCGCCCGGCTAGTTTTTTGTATTTTTTTTTAGTAGAGACGGGTTTCACCGTGTTAGCCAGGATGGTCTCGATCTCCTGACCTCGTG